>NW_009736259.1:0-30245 GCF_000703405.1 Apaloderma vittatum | reverse complement strand
GCTGCCGGCCAGGGTCAAACCACGACACACAGTTAAGTTTTACCTGCACTGACAAAAATATATACCTAAATAATGCCGCAGCAGCCACAGGACCAGATTCAAAAAATCCAATTCAAACTGGATTCCTACCCAATTTCCACTGCTTTTCCACTGCAATTTCCACTTTCTACTGTCATTCTCATCGCAAGAACAGACCTCATTGTTTTCAGAAGCCTGAAGCAGTTTCAATCCAAGACGGAACAAGTAGTTGCTCAAAGCCATATACTGTGTTTTTACTTTCCATATTCATTTGTCTTTCACTTCCACTGCAAATCTGCAACATTTCCAAATATAATCCCACTGGAGCAAACAAAACTACCTGTAGAAAGCTCATTGCCAGCACAACTTCATTAAAACTGTGCCAATTAATCACACTTTCCTTAATGATGAGTGGAAATTAATTTCAACCTATCTGAAAACAATGCTTATAGTATAATAAATCAGCTACACAGATTACAGAATCAGAGGGTGCCACTCCAATCACAAAGCTGATTCTCAAATATAGCTAATACAGCATGTAATAGAATTCCTTTGTGTTGTATGGTTTTCCTGATTTTAATTCACAGTTGTCAGACATTCAATCATGTTTTTTCTAAAGACGATTATTTTTCCATCCTCACTCTGCATCAGTTCTTATAACATTACTCTTCAAACCAATTTTTTTCCTTCAATATAAATCACCACAATTTATGGCTTCTTCTCTTCAAAAAAGGGTTAAGACACAGAGGTTTTTGGTAAAGTTTACTTTTCACAATAGCAGTTGCATATACTGAAAAAGTTAGAGTGAAAAGGTCTAATTCAGCTCATGCTTCATGAAGTCTCACTGAATTCAGTGACTGCATTAAGTGAAAGTCAAGGCAGAATCTAAACTCCAAAGACCAATTTTCCTGGAACCCTGAAAAAAAGATTTGCCTTCAGAAGTAAATTACACCAATTTTTCTGTCTGCTCTTAAGCTTCTACTCCCAAATTTTGGCTTTTTCATACAATAAAAAAAATATTAAGGCAATTCGCATGGAAAAAATATGGAAAACCTAACTTGATAGAATGCACAGATGTCTCACAATAAAAACCTTTCTTTCCATATTTTAATGTAATATAAATATACAAGTCACTTTATTTTGGCTACTTTAAAACATAGCTCTGCCACAACATGATTTCAGTATTAAAGTATCTGCTACCGCAGCACAATTTTTTGCAAGTCTACTCTTGGACACTACACTTAATGATACATGTTGGAAACACTGCAAAAATAACTGCATATTTAAAACCATTATTGATTAAGTCATTACTGAGGTCATTAAATAACAGAGGAAAATAATTTGTTTGGAACAGACTGTAATGAACACCAGTTACTGTAATTTGGTTCTGAAAGAAATATTCTTTGGGCCTAAATGTCTTTTTGTAAGGCAAGGTAAGAGAGGGAAAAAGGACTGGGACTCCTACCAAACCACTAGAACTAAATGGAAAAATGTTATTTCAAATAGTTGGAAACTGCTGACAAAACAATTTACCTACTAAGGGAAATTAGACTTTTTATATGTTACACTGCAACCGAGAACATTTCTTTAACATAACATACTAACTTGATTTTCACCTTATATGTTACGTGTTTTTCACCAGGAAAAAAAATAAATCTACAACTGTAACACCTAAGCAGTCATTCTGCTTTTCTGGTCCACATGTCCAAAAATGCTTGCTGTACGCCTACTTCTTGCCTGCTCATCCAGACAGGATGGATAAGGGAAGAAAATGCACACTGCGAGAAAGAAAAGCAATGGCTAGTTGGCTCGTAAGTGGCTATCGAAAGACTCCTGTTTTTACCTGACTTGAAATGGAAGCTAAAGTACGATCATCACTTCATACAGCCCCCAAGTCATCAACAAGTGAGGAAGCAGCTGGGTTTTGAAAATTATCTCCTAACAGGCATTAGGTCCTGTGATGCTCTGGAACACTGAACCAGCTGGTGCAAGCACAGCCGTAAACCCTGGTGAGTACGTACACAGCAAAACAAAGTGCTTGCCCAGCGAATTCAAATCCCTGCCTGGGTGAGCAAGCCAATCACCAGTTTCAGGCTATCAGATTCTCTTCATGAGTATTTAGCTCAGAGCTGGTCTGCCTACAGTGTCTTGTTCATCTCCACCACCACTCAGTGCAGACACACCCTCAAAAACTTACTTGGTAACTCTCAGTCAGGTGTTTTTACACAGTTTGGACTTCTGCAGTGTCCAGTTTCCACATTAAATTTTTCCACTCTAGTATGCCAGAGAAACAGTATAATATTAAAGCAGTTTCCCTGTGTCCATTTGGCTCACTTCCCACAGTTCTCCAGCAATTACTGTCGTTATTGAACAAAAGACTGTGAATTGACTAAAATTAAAATGTTGACATTAATAGAAGTCAAATGGCCTTATTCAAATGGCCTTATTCAAATGGCCTTTCCCCTCAGAACCATTCACAAAATTCCATCTGATTTCAGTGGAAGCTGTACATGCAGTTTGAGCCCAAAGTTTAAACAACTCTCTGCATGTGCTGTTAAAACCAGTTTTCATAATCAACCTGCAGAGGTAAATTTCATGAAGAGACATATTTAATTTAAGTTAAACATAGGACTTATCTAAGCCAGCAGCCTAAAAGGTCAGTATCAACTAAACAAATGAGCATTCTCTTGCAGCGGCATATACCAAAACATTATGGCCTGAGTCCTGCCTTGTTCACAATGAGATATGTCGAGTGTATCCCATTAAGTCATTAAATCACTGCAGCCAAGGATCCAAGCGAGTGCATCAGGTGAGATGGCAGCAAAATCACTTTAAGGTTTTACTCTAAGGGTAAAACTTCCCTCAGCATTGGAAGAGGTGGTCACTTTGGTCGACTGATATCCGTCCCTCCAAGCCGCAAACTAGTTGGTTATTTCTGGAGCACCAGCCCCCAGGCATGTAGAGAGGAGATGTGGACATGGTGCAGGGGAGAGTCAAGAACTTGCTACACAATGGGAATGCTCACTCAACCCTATCACAGCAGGTTTCTTGTTTTTCTGCTAGTGGGAATGTGGAAAAGTGAGAGGATGCAAATCAGGAGCATTCTGACCCGAAACAGAGGAACTTTGGCGAGAACACTACTGAGTTTCAACTTTACAATAAAGCCAACAGGAATTCACAGTCATTTTAAAATTTTATCTATCTTGTCCAACAGTTAATCAGTTAGGATTACTCTCAACTGTCTAGAAATATCTTATTCATTCAACCTTCCACCATATTAATCTTTTTTTTTTCTGGCATATATGTTATTTAAAATCCAATACCTGTAGTGGGCTTACAGGAAAGCTGGGGAGGAACTGTTTACAAGGGTGTGTAGTGATAGGAGGAGGGGCAATGGTTTTAAACTAGAGCAGCGTAGGTTCAGATTAGATGTCAGGAAGTTCTTTACTACAAGGATAGTGAAACACTTCAACAGGTTACCCAGAGAGGTGGGTAAGCTCCATCCCGGGAGACATTCAGCACCAGGCTAGATGGGACTCTAGGCTTCCTGATCTAGTTAAAGATGTCCCTGCTTACTGCAGGGGGGCGGGACTAGATGACCTTTAAAGGTCTCTTCCAGCCCAACATATTCTATGATTCTATAATTTCCTACATAAAACCAAGATAACCTTCTACAGATTATCAAAAGTCAATTTCAAATGTCATATTCAAAAAATCTCACAATGTATAATTTTAAAAATGCATGAAACAGCATTAAATCTCCTGAGGACACTGAGTCCTTGTTTCTGTCAGGATGAAAGCAGCACTACACAGTCTGAACATTACGTAAAGTCCCTGTGATACGCTAAAAACTTCATTGTATGAAAATGTCACTTGCATTTGTAGTATTCTGCCTGTAGGAGGCCATTCATTTCTAAAGCATTCTTATGTTACTATAGAAACAGCAAAAAGAAATCATTTCTTTACTGAAGAACTACTCACCATTTTACGACCGAAAAAAAAAAGAGCTCAAAATCCCCAAACCTAAGAAATATATACAACAGAAAATAACTTAAAACTGAGAAGTGACTCAGTCATCACAACTTTTTTTTAATATATTGCTTTAGTCAGCACAAATAGTTACCCATCAAACAGGATGGCAGGATTGAGCCCTCTGGCACTGAAACATAGATTCTCTTTCTAAAGTGGAATAGACTATGACATAATTATTTCTCAGATTTATATCCTGAAAATAATACATCATGCCTCTTGTTGTCCATTCTAAAATGTACAAAAGTAAGCAATAAAATGGGCTGACTTCTCTGCAAATGTAAACCAGCAGTGCCATTTATTTCAAAAGAACTATGTCCATTTACACCAACAATGTTTCTAGCCTTGGAATTCCACTAATATAAGTGCAAATACTTTGAAATTTCTCAGTCCAAGGAAGATAGGAATCGGTCCACTGAATCTTCTTCTGGGGAAAAAAAAAAAAGTCTTTTTTTCTAAATTTCTCTGAAGTTCGTATTTAAAAATGTAATGTCTCCCCTGCTCAGAGTCAGTAACTGAAATATTTTTAAAGAGGCTCTGAAAAACATATAACTGCCAGCAAAAGGACACTCATAAAATAGATATGCAGCTTTCAAACTTTTCAGACGTTCGTTAGGATAAAACATTTCTGTGTAGACTGCTTAATCCAGCAATGAATTTGTTTCTCTTTAAAACAACTGCAAATTATGAAAGTTAATCTATTTAGCAGCTAATGTACAGTATGTTCTTTTCATCTGACAGCATGCCTTTAGGCAGAAAATCAAATTCTTGCCAGACTTACAAGCACCTCTCTTATTAAAAAACAGATTACAAAAACAGTAGCTCTCGCAAACTGCTCACTGTCTCTTGACTTTACACTCACAGCCCACACCATATTATCATTTTATTTTATTTCTAGTGTATGATGACTTCGATAAGATCATATGATCCCCCAAAAAAGTGAAAGCCAAATGGTTTATTTGGGGTGTTTGATGCTAAGAGAGTGACTTTTTATTCCTGTGCATGTTTCTTACTTGTTCTTCAGTCTGTATTATGTACCATGAAAGATAACCATCGGTGTTAATTTGTTTAGCTCCCCCAGTCATCGCAAGCCTTGGTCCACCACATGGCAAACAGCAGCCTACACTGATTTAATTTACTTTAGTAGTTTTAGTGATTTCGTGTGAGCTGAGGGGGATCACAGCCAACAAAATATGTCTGAGGAAAATTTTTCCATGGCACCTTTACAAAAGGGCTCCAACCAAAGCTGTCTAGTGATGGATCACTATGCACTTTTGAAAGTGAGAGAATGCAGTGGAGAGTTTTCTACAGCACATATTTTGCACATGCAGTTATGTTTAATGCAGTATGAAATATAAAGCTCCAGAACTTTCACCTCTGGATGGGACCACATAACTGCAGACAAAATCAGCCAGTGACTGAAGGAGGCTGTATAAAAGATCAGACCACTATAAATTCTAAAATCTGGATTACTGAAGGAGGAAAGTACACTCCTTCAATAAAGGGGCAAAAGCATTGTTTCACTTTTCCCACTCTGCAAACACAAAAAAGAAATAAACCCATTCTCTCTGAATAACTATAACCTGTATGGTACAGAACAACACCCTCAGAAATACATAATTTTCTGATTACTCATTTGCTAAACTCTCTATACTGTGCTGTGAACAGTTCACAAAATTCTGATCCTCTGGCATGTGTTTATCTTTGGGCTGGACCAGATAGCTATGCAAACAGTTTATAGAAGAGATTATCTACAGTTACTTGGAGGAATATTTACCCTCTCTGTTTTTTGTGGAGAAACAACAAAGACAAGCATATACCTACCAAAAAAAGAAAGAAAAACAAAAGGAGAAGCCAAGATTACCCAGTTGGTACATGGTACCAAGAACACAGAACGATTGCTCGGTTTGTGTGGATTGATTTACCCAAGCATCCTGAAACAAACAGGTCACTTCAAAACACTGAAAAAATGCTGTGCAAAGAAAAGCAGAGGAAGAGGAGAAACATCCAAAGCAATCTACTCCAAAATACTTTGGAGATAGCATACATAACTGAAGGACCTTCAACCAACACCTGGGCAGACATGTTCTTGCAAGTCACGTTAGAGCAGTCTAAAAAATTATCAGTTTTTCTTTCCCTGCTGAAGGCTACCCTTGCAATTGAGCTAACAATAATTGCCCATGTGAGTTCTCCTACTACATGCAAAGCAAAATAAATCATTACTGAAGGCAGTAAGAATGTTTGTCTACACCCTCCGTCATGGGGGACCATTTAGTGACTCAGTGAAATTCCATAAACATCTGAGAGCTTGGATTTTTCATTTCCTGCCACTTGACTATACAATAGCTGGAGAAGCTACTGCATCCAGCTCCTCTTTTCTCACTTTACTATTAGTGCTGAAATGTTCACTACATCCAAATTCGTTTCTCTTGCACTGCATATCAATACCATAAACTAACAACTGTCCCAGTTTGAAAGGCAACCTCAAGCCTAGCTCTTGACATGATAATGAACCAGAGTGGCCAGCAACTATGGCATCACCGACTGAATAGATTTGGTGAGAGTTCATATGGTGAAGACATCAAGTAAGCCCCACTGGGATTCCTGATACAGAAAAATACTTAAGTGCTTGCTACTTCAGTACTGTTGGCAATGAAAAACACACATCACACTATTTTGTTCCTCAGACACTATGGCTCACGGAAAAACTAACTGAAATACTAAACACTTTTTTATGCTTCCTTTCACAGCTTTTTTGTCATTACTGTTGATAAGTTTATTTCTCCAGCAGTTAAGAACTGCCCCATTTCCAGCCTCAGTCAGACACGTTTTTTCAGCTAATAGTCAAGTATTTGCTTCACTGACCAGTGTAACTTTTCAGCCAAGTCCATCCATATTTATTTTAGCCTCACAGGCAGCATGACTTATTTTTTCGAGTAAATTTTTATACTAAGCTTTGAAGTTTGACTGTTACTTTTCGGTTCCAAAACTTCAAACTTTTTATACTTAATTGTCTGTTTTTCCTCAAAGCCTTTGTCTTTTTATCCTTCAATGAAGTAAGACAGTACCATACAGTGAAGTACTGTCTTATATGTACTTCAACAGATATTCCAAGAACCTTTCTGTCTGTCATTAGTCAGAGAGTCTTTTAAAATATCTATGGACCATGTCCAAAGATTTTTGGCCTAATCCAAGCATTTTTATTACCCCATGAAACTGCAGATATGCTGGTTATTGAAATACACAGTGGATGTTCCATGAGGAAACATCATGATTAAGGCCTCTGCAGTCATACAAACAGAAATTTGTATTGTAGTCTTTACCTTTGATGGCTCAGTAATGACTGACATCTTTATATGCTCTTACTAACATTTTATCTAACTAAGAAGAATTTAATAGACAGCTTTAATACGAAGAATAATGTTTTCCGAAGTGCACCCTGATAGGATTTCCAATTCAGCTAAATCTTCAAAGGATACACACTCCAGTTACAAAGCTATACTTATCAAAATGGAAAAAAACAGTTCTTAATTTGGTTTTATCCCAGATGAAGAACTTAATAAAAAAATAATCCAGTTAAGTGACAGGATGCTCATTTATTTGTGCTTATCCCAAGACAAAATCTGCCACAGATTTTTTTACATATGGTTTTAATTCTGTTGCTTAGAGTAAAAGCTCTTATACGAATTCTTCTGTGTCTTTTTAAGTGCAACATCAATTTTGAAGTCCATCTGGTTGCCTATAAACTCTTTTTGAGCTACAGTCAACTATCTTAAATTCTTTGACTCTTTAACCAATTTTCAGAATGTTGTGCAGCTTTTTTTCTTATTGACAATTTATCACTGCAGAAAGTCCAAATCAGAGCCCTTCTGGGTCACGAGGAACACTGAAAGAACAAGACAGTCTTTACCTGAGACTGAATCTTGTTTTTCTGAATACTGTCTCTTTTCAGTTTTGCTGTATTTCGTTCACTCCTCTCTCTGTTTAGAATATGTTTTAACGGAAGCTCTAGGCAATGCCTTAAACGACTTTTCTATTGCTCAGGTTTTATGATGGAGTAAAAAGCTAAGCTTATTTTACAAGTTTGAAAAACACTTCATCTCTCCAAAGCTCCAAGAGTTTCTCACAGGTTTACTAAAAATTACTCTATGAAAACCTTTCCACCAAATGCAAACTGTTAACTTGGTAACCCTTCAATATAATTTGAGGCATCTCCCAAAGGAAATGAACAATTCAGTCTGTTTAAGAGAGAAGAAGTGTCTCAAGATTTGCAAAGGAAGACTTAGGTGCTCCTCTCTCCATTGACAGCACAGAGAGGAAACCCTGCTCTTGTTCTGCAAGTGAAATTTGCATTCCTGGACGTACAGTAACTCAGGTGTGACAGAAAGAGTAAAGAAGACTTTTGCCCGGCTTACATAACAGCCTTGTGAATCTCCTGGGGTGTGGAGAGGTGAATTCAGACTCTCCCAGGCTGAGTAAGGCCTACATCTCCAAACTCCCTCTTTCCTTCAAAAAACTGTTAGACCTAGTAGAATACCATAAAAAAGGGAAGTGGCAGCAACACCATCAACAGGAAAGTTCATTAAGGCCTGATCATCTCTGGCTTTCCTGAGGCACATGGGCAGAATCCAGCTACCTGTTACCCTCTACCTGTATTTCAGCAGCGTTCTGGGCAGGAGACAGGTTCTTTTCTCCTACAAAAGAGACATTTTGGATCTTGCATGGAGTGTGAAAGTGAGGGAATTAGGGAACCTTCAGCATGAATTGCAAAGTGCCTGATTTTCTGAAAGCTGCACCACATCTCAGTGGGTAGCTTGGATAGCTGTCTGAAACTTAGGTGGTGAGGTGGGCAAGGGGTTGGTACCTAGGTCTCAGTTGCTCCTTCTATAGTCAGTGGACAGAAGAGTGTTCCTTTGAAGGAAAAATCAGATCTCAGATGGACTACCTGCCTTCTGGAAGTATCTGCCTTTCTTCAGCAATCACAGAAGAATCCAAGAGAGTCCGTGTTGCAAACTGTAGTGTTCAAATAAGTGCCTGAATTGTAGTGGGATGAATTCGGCACATGGGTGAATCATAAGAACTGATTTTTATTATTCTTTTTTTATACAGTTTCCTATTTAAAATGGGTTTTCTGGTCTGTTTCCTAAACTACATCATGAATGAAAAATTAAAGTGATGGAGGAACCGAGAGCTAAGTATATCCCCTACTATAAGTCCACTAACATCAATGGATGTGGTTTAGTTCCAAGTAATTCATCTGCAAGATATTTTCAAGTGCCGTGCCTACACAGCTGCAGTGCCAGACTTTAGCAATACATACCTGGCCAGCATAGAGCATAGTCACACTTCCTTTCATGGCTTAGGAGGCCGCTTTCCCTATCCTCTGACAATTAACAGATGACACTGAGAATGCTCACAGAGAAGAAGCCTGAGAAATTCTCCATTCAAAGGCAGAATGAGAGCAGCCTCCTCTCCTTATAAGAAAGTCTTTGGTTCTGACTAAGCTTTTGCCAGTATTCTGTGAATGCTCAGCTCCAGGTTCTTACTCCTACCAGTTAAAAACAGGATATGATTCATTATTCCTGTGCTTAGACTAGATGTTGCTTGTCGAGTGCAGTAAAGGTCCCTGAACATCTTTCAGTCTCAGTAGAAACCCTGCAAATTTTCAACGGATTAGATACTTTAACTCCATTAATTAATTCTGTTAGATTAAGAACAATCTTCCACTAAAACTGCTCAAAAGTTGAGAGTTACAAGACAAAATATTTCACTGAAGCTGGCGTGGAAGTAGTTAGTTTTGGTTGGTGCTTCTGACAACATCTTTCTCAAGAGACCCAGAGTCCCCTCCACAACCACTGATTTGACGCCACTGTTTTCTCTGATGGACAGTTGGCTTGGAAAATCCCTGTAAAGGAGGAGAATGTCTTTATGCCTTTTTTTTTTTTTTTGTCTCTCATTACAGTGGCCAGATTGAGTTCTAGCTGGGCTTTTGTGTTCCTCATGCTTTCTCTGCATGACCTAACTAGATCCTGGTACTCTTCTTGAGTTGCCTGCTCCCTCTTCGACAGGTAGTAAACTCTCCTGAGTCCCAGACAAAGCTCCCTGTACAGCCAAACCATCTGTCTTCCCCATCAGTTTGTCTTACAACACATGGGGACAGCCTGCTCCTGTGCCTCTAAGACTTCCTTCTTGAAGAATGTCCAGCCTTCCTGGACCTCTTTGTTCTTCAGGACTGTCTCCCAAGGGACATTCTCAACCAGTGCCCTGAACAGGCCAAAGTCTGCCCTCTAGGAAGTCCATGGTGGTGGTTTTGCTGATCCCCTTCCTTACTTCACCAGGAACTGAGAACTCTATCATTTCATGGATGCTAAGCCCAAGATAGCCTCTGACCACCACATCACCCATCAGTCCTTCTCTGTAAATAGCAGGTCTACCAAGGCACCACCCCTGGCAGGCTCACTTACCAGCTATGTCAGGAAGTTATCTTCCACACACTCCTCTCTGCTGTATTGTATTTTCAGCAGACATCCGGTAAGTTGAAGTCGCCCATGAGAACAAGGGCTGGCAGTTTTAAGACTTCTACCAGCCTCTTGCAGAATGCTTCATCTACCTCTTCATTCTGATTGAGTGGTCTACAACAGACTTCCAATAAGATAACTGCCTTGTTGGCCTCCCCCCTCATCCTTACCCATAAGCATTTGACCTTGCCATTACAGTCACTGAGCTCTACAGAATCAAAACACTCCCTAACATACAGAGACACCCCATTGCCTCTCCTTCCCTGTCTGTCCCTTCTGAATCATAGAATCATAGAACCATAGAATGGCATAGGCTGGAAGGGACCTTAAAGATCACCTAGTCCAACCTCCCTGTTTTGGGCAGAAGGGTTACAGCCATCCATTTCAGCACTCCGGTTAGGAAAGTCATCCCATCACGTTTCCGTAATGGCAACTATGTCACAGCTATCCTGATGCACAATGGCTTCCAGCTCCTCCTACCAAAAACTCAGGCAGACAGTACACTTTAGGATACTGTAAACATCAATCAAATAAATGGATGACTGTACAGAAACAAAAAATAATTACCTTCAAGTGTTTCTCCCTCTCCAGAAAGGGCCTCTCCTGCTCCAGAGGCATACAAAGCAGACACAGTCAATGCATATCTTGTGGCTTGGTCTAAGCCTCTCAGCACTTTAGAGGTAGTGTCACCTTTCACAGTCACTTCCTTAGTTTCACCTCCTGCGACTGGAGTGTATGTTATAAAGTACTGTTGTACTTTGCCAGGAGCAGCACCCCAAGACAGCTTCATTGTTGATGTTGTAGCATCAGAAACTCTCAAATTTCTTGGATTTCCTCGGACTGCACATGTCAAAAGATATTGAAAACAAGTTGAAGCAAGCTTCATTTCTTGGTTTATTTTTTAGGTTATCACAACATAGGACTTAACGTTGAAAAAACAATTCCTGAGTAGCCTGAACTAGCACTGCTACGGCATAAATTTACTGTAATCAGGGTTGTACAATTCCATCCCCACCCTCCTTAGGCAGAAGTTCCCAATAAATTCTTATTGCTCTGATTTTTTTCTGTTAAAACAGGCTTAATCCCGGAGAACTTATACATACTAACACCTGAATACATGGTCAACTTCAGCATGCCAGTTGAAGTCACTGTTTGCAGAATCAAGTCAGAGATCACAAATTAAATGTGAAATTAACGCATTATGGTTTCTTACAGGGTTCTTTTCAATCAAAGCTTTTCTGCTTTCTAATGTTTAAAATCCCAGTGAAGTTTCGTGACCAGGACAGTCGTACTGTCTCTGTACTCTTTGGATTTTGATTAATAAGGCATGATACCTGTTAGAGGATCATACATTTTCATATAAGGTAAGGTTACAGTGATAACTTTAGTAGACTGTTGCATTCATTCCTTGCTAGCCATTCACAACAAAGTGCAAATAGTGTCTGAATTTGCTGGAAAGAAATATAATTTATATTATTGACAATATGCAGAATCATGAGGACAATTAATTTAGCATACAGGTAAATTCTTCATCCAAGTTACCTTGTCATATTTGATGTTGCAGTTTCAGTAGACTGTTGTAAAATGAAATATTATAATTTTAGTAAATTATATTGTCTTAAATTACCTCTCAACTAGGCTTGAGTAATTTTATAATTCCCTATTCATCTGGGATAATAGACATGGCCAATATGGGTTTTTCTCTTTTCAATATGAACATATCAGCGTGCAGAGGGTTCTTCACAAGGTTACTACATTCATAACATTGATCATATACCTTCATCAGTTTTTGCATATCCATTCAGCGAATTCCCAGGCCCAGACTGATACTCAGGAACAACAGACACTTCATATCTTGTATCTTGGATCAGGTTTTGCAGAGTAGTTGATCTTTCATTTGCTGAGACAGTCACTTGTCTCCTTTCTCCTCCAGGAAGTGCTCTATAGACAAGTCTGTACCGTAGGACATTTCCTGGAGCTGGAGTCCAGCCAACTACAAAGCTATCAGTAGTTTCATCTGTTATCCTTAAGTTCCGAGGAGCACCTTTCACTACAAAAAACATAATTTGTAAATATTTGCTTTCAATCAGGTAGTATCTGAAGTGAAGCCATTTCAACTATTCTGTTACCAAGTTTGCCAAACTTCTGATCCAGTTTGCCAAAACAACAGCTTATATTGCCCTCCCATTGTTTTAAGGTACACAAACCATTAGTCATTTCTGAAAATTTAGGGCCAGGGTTAAAATCACTACTGTAGCAAAGTTGTCCCCCAAAGTACATTAATCCCAGTTTATACAACCACTTGTGAAACTTAAGACAGTCTGGTTGTGTTTGTTTAGTGGTAACAGGAGAATTGAACGATGTAAGGGACATTTATGCATAGTGAGGAAATTTCAGAACACAGCAAATCATGTAAGTGTCTTTGCTGTGACCATTTGCTTCTGCCCCAACTCCATTTGCAGATAGTTGTCACATACAAATGACTACACACAGGCAGCTCTCCTATTTTAAAGAAACATCCAAGGTAAATGCAACAGGAAAAAAAAAAAAGAAAAACACACTGAAAAAAATCTATTTCTTTAAGTTAGATTTTCGCAACAAAAGGAAAAATATTCATTGCAGTATGAGTTGCATCTAATGTTTAAAAAAGGCTTCTGAATTAAGCTTCAAACTCAAAGAGAAGAAACATGTTATCCCAGAAATGAAGGAAAAACTGTTGTGAATCATTTAACTTAGCCCACTCCATGATAAAAGATACAGCAGGTCAAGTCACTTCATATGAACTCAGTGGGCACACCAAGGAAGGACTTGACTCTTCCAACGTTCATTAAGATCTACTTTACCACAAGTTGCCTAGCATTGTTATTTAGGAAAAAAAAAGTTTTTGCTTTTTGATGTTTACTATCTAAAGTATAAGCCAACTATAGCATTATATGCCAAAAGCATTATTCTTCAGTGTTAAATTACAGACCTGTTAAGTCTAGAGGAGTTAATAATAGTAGTTTTAAAGAAGCAAACTTGTTTTCCACTAGTCAGAAACACAGTACTCAATTTCAAATATTTTAAAAGCCTGAAACCAAAATTAGTTGCCAAGAAAGCTCTCTGGCCCAAATCATTAGCTAGATCTGCATGGAGAGCTGCTGACGTTTACATGACTGCAGAGCTCTGTCTTCTCAGACATGTTGGGATTTCATCAGATCAAGATGCTTAAAATTATTTAAGGCAATATCAGTTAAAACATGGGGACAGTGATTATTTTTATTAAAGCTATTCCTTCTCCTGTTCCTTACACTCACAAGCTACCTATTCTATGAGCCAAGAGTTTGTCTGTTTTCATAAGGGAAAGTTACGTGTGGCCAAAACCATTCTGACTGGTACAGTAACGGAAATACGCACATCAGCAGTGAAACCTGTATCTTCCAAACTTAAAATCTAAACTAAGCTATTTTAAAGAGTTTATTTCTATCAGTTCTAAAACAAACAAAAAAAAACAATTAACAAATTTTCTTTTTGTTTCTTTTGCTCCCGTGGAACCATTTACATCACCAAATGTCACAAATGACAACATGGAATAATGTTTAGAGAGGGGATCAATATTTTTAAAGGCAGATTTAGACTAGACTGTGTATTTAACTGCTGGAATAGAAAATCATATTTACTGTCATCTTTCTCCTTAACTCAGTGGAAACACATCATGGCAACATGGTACAGCTACCGTGATTAAATTTTACAGCCACTGGTCACATAAACTCACAGTGACTTCAATGGAAACTGAATCGGTAAGTTATTGGATCAGACCCATGAAGTTCTAATGAGAAACAGTTGGCCAAAAACTCACCCCCCCTTTAAACCTAATTTCTATTAATTTAAGCAAAGTGTCTATTAATGTGAGATATAGACACAGCAAATCATATAGGTACATGTTTTGCTTTAGATGTGTTAAAGTCAACATACTTTCCTCCACTGGAGTCCTAATTATTAAATAGTTCAGTTGGAAGTGACCTACAACAGTCACCCAGCCCAAGTTAAGATTAACACATGACAATGATATGTGACAATGCGCCATTTCATTTGAAAATGAGCCACTGCAGAGGAACACAACCATCCAACTTTCAGGGAAAATACAATCCAATCGTAACAATTTAATGGTGGCCTGTTATTGGAATTTTATATCTTTATTAAATGCAATGAGAGGCAATAATGTCTCTTTTCATACTGAATACCATCAGTAGAGCTTGTCAGCCTTAGCTGGCTGTTCCACATACAGTCACTATCTCAAAGCAAATTTTGATTTGAACATATAACTGCTTTGTATCTGAGAATAATGGGAAGCCTACCTTCTAAGGTGGTTTCCTCTCCATCCAAGGAAGGCCCATCACCATCTTCATATTCAGAAATCACACTGACTGCGTAAGTGGTTTCAGGCAGCAAGTTGGTGAGAACTGAGCTTGTACTTGAAGCTGGTACTGAAACAATGAATTCTTCTCCACCGACTGCTACTTTGTACTTAATGAGATAGGACAAAACCTCAGATCCAGCTGGAGACCAGCTCACTTTGAAACTGTCAGACCTTACATCAGAAAAGACCATGTTCTTTGCGGGCACATAAGCTGCATGGAAATAAAAATGCACCAATACGGCATATTTGCCAGAATATTTTTAACAAAAAAATCTTTAAAATAAATTTTAAATGTCTCTGAAAAAAATGATTTATTCTAATTGAACAGATGGGGTTTTGCACATTCAACAGTATTTGTTTTCTGTTCTTATTTATAGCTATCAAATTTCATGAAGATCATATCTAGGTTGTCTCAAATCATACTACAATAAGCAGAAGCACCAATTCAGAGATATATAGATCAAATGAGAACAGCCCATCTAAAAGAATGTACTTGTTAGAATGTGATGATCAAGTTGGGTTCCCTCTTTGTTACATCCCATGAACGGCAACAACACAATACCCTCAGTTGGAACTAAGAATTCTTGGAATTTTTCAGGTCCAGATTAGAAATAGGACAAAATATATCCCAGTATTGTTTTCAGGAATGGAGTCAAAATGGAAACAAGGAACTTGACATGAGGCACAGACACAAACCTGACATCCTGGGCTTGTTTTTGTTGGCCTAGTCAGCCTAACAGTGGGGATGTTAAGACTGCTTGAGCCCTCTAAAACAAAGGCTGCTTTGCTGGTTTGTTCCTCAAAGCTATCCTGAAACAAAAGGCTTATTTTTAAAGAGAGTGTGGTTTTGAAGACTGGGGCCTATTCAATGTTAGTGTTCTACTAAACGTAAGTAGGAACACTGAGGGTGCGACTAATCGTAAGTAACTTTAGCTGACCAAAAGTTGGTCATTTAGAAATCTTTTAAATGTTAAACATTATTCAAACTCACTAAACTTGAATGCATGCAAAAATTTTCATGTACTACTTCATTTCAGTCTTTACAGTTAGACAGAGATTAATATCACCTAGCATCTGCTGTCTCAAATTGTCTTGCCTAAGTCCATTTGAGAGGGCTGTTCGTGTTAACCTAAAAAATAAACAAATCGCCCTCTGGAGGTGTCAACTTTGTTCCACTGACTTTGAAATTCTAAAAGACAAGCTTAGACTAGCTACTTCATTTTGGACAACTAAAGAAGAATGGCCCCAATAAGTAATTGTTTTACTCAAAACATTGAGTGTAAAAGCAGAACACACCCACTAAGGTCACTCCAGATAGAGGAATGCTTTAATAGCTTTCTAGGTACCTAGGAGGGGAGGGAAAAAATACTTCTCCAACAAATTTTTCTGTTTATCCATTCAATTCCCCCATTGCTTTTAATATGTTTGAAGAAGAAAACCAAATCCCCAGCTATTAAAATTAACATTTGTATTTCATCCATATCAATTCTTTAGACAACTGCAAGCACAAAACATTGGCTCAGATCTTTTTCCATTGCATTTTCTACATTTCTCTAAGTAATAGTAGTTACTTACATTTTTTCCTTATAGCAGCCAGCTCCTGCTCAATCCGTAAGCAGACAGACTGTGTAAGTTCAAATGATATTCTTTGAAAAGCATCAAAGTCTTCCACTGTGTAAACGTGGGTTTCAGCAGGGGGTGATGCAATTGCTTCTAACTCTGTACGTACTGCATCCTTCACACCAACTGCAAATATTTCTACATCTGCATCCCTCAGCTTTATTGCAGGTTCTTTGAAAGCATCTGATGATTTTCCATCAGTAATGAGAATCATGACTCTCGGCACATTTGGTCTTGATCCTTTGCTAGTAACAAATACTTTCTCCCTCACATACGTCATTGCTTTGCCTGTGTTTGTAGATCCACCTCTGTAGGGGAAGGTGTTAATAGCCTGAATTATGTCTTCCACTCTGTTGTATCTGTTCAAAGAAAACTCCATATGGGGATCTCTGCTGTACTGGACAAGACTTATCTGTACTTTTCGAGGCGATATCTCAAAGCTTTTAACTAACACTTCCAAAAAGGCTCTTACTTTAACAAAATTGGCGATACCAATGCTGTAGGAACCATCCACTAAAAACACAACATCAGCTTTTACATCCACACCACGTGAACATTCTGTGAAGAAAAAGAATCGTCACTATAAACGGATATTCAATAGCTGTAGCATTACAACTGCATCTACATTTCACACATCATACCCAGTTGCTTATAAAGAAAATAAGTCACTCTAACTAAAGCTGTTTCCCATAATAATAAAGGTATGATATTAAAACAAGCATCGGAAGCTTAAACAACAAAAAGCTACCGTGTGAAAATAAAATAGTAGCTCCTAACTCACCCACTTGAACTTTTACTTGTTGTGTTTTTTCCATTATCGTTATTGGCTCACTGGGAGTCAGTCCTTTCATTGCATAAACATTAATCTGATACTCTGTGTCTGGAGAGAGATCTTTAACATTCAGAGCAGTAGTCTGAGGACCCACACTCAGTACATGTTGCTTTCCACCAGCTATCATTGGAATGAACTGCAGCCGATAGCCAGTAATTTGGCTTGTGGATGGATCCCAAGTGATCCTAACAGATTTTGAGGAGATCTGAGTGGCCACCAGATTTGAAGGAGGCTCTACCACTGAAAGAAATCAAAAGCAAACCCAAAATATTAATTACAATTATGAACAGATTTTCTTGTACATTTTTTGTTTCTGGAATAAATTTAGTCACCTTTGCTTAATCTTTATTAAAAATCACTTCTTTTTTTTTAGCATAAATTAACACAATGAATTACAAGACAGTCCAAATGTGGCATCAGTGAGCAGGTAGATATGTGTGCAGTGCATTTCTGATTCCCCAAGTGTGATAGGTGTTCCACGAGAAATGCTGTCTTACTTTAGTTCTGTTTCAACCAGAAGTGAAAGCTACATCCACAGAAACACAGAGAGTATGAACAAATGCAGGCCTGAGCAGAGCACTCTGACAGTGGAGTCATCTCTGCTGCCATCCTGGTCGAAGAATAACTAGCTACTTCAAATCTCACGGGGCCACAAAGCTGCAATGATACAGTTTGATGTCCGTGTTTTCTGAGCATTTTCCAGTTTTCATTCCTTGGTTCTTAAACTATTGCATATCCCGTCCCTTCACCAAGCAGCTTTTTTCCCTTTAGTACATTTTTCCATGGAAGAGATGCCTGTCTCCAGACTGACTGTACGAAACTCTGATAACTGCATGTCGTTTCATTGCCCTTGAAACTATGGAATTATGGAACTACTCCAAATCTGCTACATCACATATTCTGTTCTGCTGCATTTAAGTGCACAAACCTGTTTTCCACACTTGCTAAATGAAGCAATGGATCAAACTCGAGACATAAAGCAAAGGAAGTAGGGATAACCCCTTAAATACACATCAGAATAAAGTGAAATCAGTTAATACATTTATATAAAATATCTCACCTTCTTCTCCACTAACGAGTTCACCTAGTTGTTCATCAACACCAGAGCACACTTGCAAGATAATTTCATTCTGTATATTTGCAATTCCATCAAAATTAGCCACATTGAACACATGCTTCAGTGAAGGCTGAGATGCAATTAGCTTGAGTTCCTTTGCATCTGCTGCTTTGATTCCTAGAAGTTGTAAGAGATAGGACTGTGTTAAGCAGCCAAGTACTTGTGAATGTATTCATAAAATACCAGAACAGCCTGGGGCAAATCTGAGTTTAATTCAGTTCTGCCTCCTGTCATTATCAAAAATCAAACTACAAAGTAAAGATTAATGCAATGGGGTGGCACACTCCATTTTCAACTTCAGAAAATAATGTGGTATCTTCAATAAGACCAGGGTTGAAATTATGCTTGTTAGTCATCTTAATCTCCATCTAGGAGCTACAGAATTACTATTAAATTAACACAACTGTGTTCCACTCGAAAGAGTGCAAATGACTCATTTCAAGGCATACACATAGAAAGAGTGGCATTGTGAAATACTTGAAACACAGAATCTGTAAAGCATGTAACTTCCTTATTTAGGAAAGCTAATCTCTCTATCATCAGAAAAATTCAACCTACCCAAAGAAAAAACTTCAACTCCTATGTTGCGAAGCTCTCTTGCAGGAATTTCAACTTCATCTTGAGCTTTTCCATCCGTAATAACAATTGCTACTTTAGGAAAGCCTTTTCTCGCTCCAGCAGACTCCGTGAAGGTGTTTTGAACCAGGTAATCAATAGCCTCGCCTGAAAACAACATCACGAGTTGTGTGTAATTAGTCTTGACTGAACAAGCTTTTAAAGAAAATTTAATATTATAAAATGAAATTCTGAATAAACACGTATGTAGGAAATCTGTACCTGTCATTGTGTTGCCACCTTTATAAGGTATCCTTTTAATTGCATCAATAAGGTCACTTCTTCTGAAGTACTGATTCAAATTGAATTCTGTTCTTGTATCTGAACTGTACTGAACAACTCCAACTCTTGTCTTTTCTTCACCAATGTCAAAAGCTGATACAAGGGCAACCATGAAGTCCAGAATATACCCAAAGTTATTTCTCCCTACACTCCATGAACCATCTACCAGGAAAACTAAATCTGTCATTGCACTTATGGAGCATCCTGGAACACACACACACACACCAAAAAAAAAAAAAAAAAAAAAAAATCTCCATTAGCAAATGAGCAATTGCATTCTTACAAATCAGTGAAAAATATCTGACAAAAACTTAGTACGTAAAAGCCAAAACAAACAGATATTTAGTAGACTGATATTCTTCTCTGGAATATTTTACTTGGGGCCACGTTATTGACATAAGTGAGCACACATATGAGCCCTTTAGCTGCCATTACGGAAAGAGAACTATCACCTCTATGCTCAGTTTTGAGACAGTTCTCATGCTATTCCACAAAATTTGGTATGCCACAGCAGATGAAAACTCACACACAAAACTCTGCAACAGTTTGATATTGTAGGAACATTTCATTTTGTTACCATTTCTGCTTTGCATCTTTATCTCCCATAACAGCCGCACAGGCTCTTCTGCAATGACTTTTATTCACAGCACAATGTCTTTTGTTAATAGGACTAAGATACTCATGGACTTGCTGTGGTTAGCTGCATGAAATTCCTAGTATCAGTATCAGTTTTCCACCTTATTCTTTCAACACAGCTATAAATTCCTTTCGACTCAGTCCCTTTCCAAGTTTTCTTAACTCTGGACAATTTTACAAGTTAACTTCACTGCTAGGTACCACAAGAACACAGTTTAAGAATTATAGAATCATAGAATGGCCTAGGCTGGAAGGAACCTTAGAGATCATTTAATCCATCCTCCCTGTCATGGGCAGGGATGCCTCTCAACTAGATCAGGCAACACATGGGGGCTGAACTTTATAAGGGCCTTAGAGCTTGACCTCACTTGTCTCTAAAATGTCAGAGAAGTTGAAAAACAAAACACCTTACTTTGTAACTGAGCCTCAACCTTCTTTTCCTCTGGTATCCCAGGACCACCTGTCTGAACTGCACAAAGCACAACATGGAGAGAATTAATAGAGGAAATCAGGATAAAGTTGTAAATGTCAAAGAAGATGGAGTAGGGAATTAGAGAGACAAAGCAGACAAGCCTCATAATATCAAAACATAAATGCAGACTATGAGTATATCACCTGTACTTACAGATGTGAAAACATAGCATTCAGAGCATAGAAAAATACAGAAAATACAAATAAATAATGATTCTCCGTATTTGTACATCTTGTACAGTAATTTCCTGAAAATTAACTGAACATCGCTGGATGAAATATCACCATTACCCCTCTCTAACACAAAGCAGAACTTATCATAAGTAATTTTCCTTTGATTGTTTGGGAAGCCTGAGACATGCAATAAAATGTGTCATAGAAAATAATCTACTGTGCTTAACATTTTTATTTAATTAAATTTATTTTCTGCATTACTTAATTATTAAATATACATTATAAAAAACACATATTGTATTATGCATGTAGATATATTGTGTCACATTGTATTGTTTGATGAAGGTATTTAGCTTTATTTCCACACACACAGAGTAAGCTGGAAAGCAAAAGTCACCTAAGAGAACTGGGGTTTTTAGCTTACACCAGGACAGTTGGTCAGATTAATTTATTACTGAGGTCAATGAGTCTTCCCCTTGACTTCAGCAGATGCAGTTTATTGGAAGTAGGTTTAGCGCAAAAGAACCAGTAGCATCCTGCAAAAAATCCTGCAGGGTTTGTCAGACACGATATATCCACGTTAGTCTCCTCTTTCCTCTTGCAAATTATCTCTGCTTCTAGTAGGAATTATGCTTAATGGAAAAGAGCTGTTCAGACAGATACATCTGATCAGAGTTCAGGTATGTGGTAATTTTGTTAAGGAACTGGAACAAAGCCAAATTTTGCAAACAACCACTCAGTTTTCTTACTTGGTTTTCTAATTGTATTACAGGCACTTACTTGTCAGTTGGCCAAAAACAGGTAGACTCTCCTCTCTTTCATCATATGAAGTTATTGATACTACATACTCTAGATCAGGTATAAGATCTGTTAAGACAGTTTGGGTAGTGCTAGGTGAAAGAGTAAACTCTTTAGTAGGCCCATCTGCAATAAATACATAAAACAGTTAATGCGACCCTTAAATTCAGTAATATCAGTGACAAGCTGATCATTAAAAAATGCAACAAATAGTAATCTATCTAAAATCCAACAATAATTTTAGAATGTCTTTCTCTTTCCCTGAAGTATGAATTTGGAAGCATGAAACGTCAAACTAGCCTGTTTTCATTAGTAAATAAAATTCCAGGAAATTTGAACCTTAATACGCACATAAAAAATGTACTATAATCTAACAGATCATGGTCCAGTTCTGATTCAATATCACTTTTACAATGATTATTTCTCACAGTGAAACAGAATAATGAGTGTCTTTACACACTGATTATCAGGAAATTACATGACATCCCTTCATCATTACCTGACAGATGCAATATTTCCCCTGGGAAAAGTACTTGAAAGAAGTACAACACAATTCTCTAACTTGACGGTAAAAGCAGAGAAGAGGAAGAGAGTGATGATTCCACTTTCTTTTTGCTCCTTGCAAAGGAAAGTGGTCCAAAACCTGTTACCTGCTGTCCCCTAAGGGACTAGGGTAAGAAAAAAATCTAACTTGGAAATATCACTGCTCCTTCCTGAATGTCCTTTACCTCTACCCAGTCTAGATCATAAGCTTCAGAAAAAAATGTTAATAGCGACTCTCATACCTAAGTTAAATATAAGTCAAAACAAAGAGAAGTTTTCAAAAACTTTCATGACATAACAAAACTTTACAGAACTCACCATTTGTTGGAACCACAGTTATCCTGTAACCCACTATTGCATCTGGTGGCCTTTTCCATGACATTTGAACATTATGCTCATCTATAATTGTAAAATTCAAGTCTGACGGTGGATTAACTGCAAAAGATTTATACCAGGTTGATGTTTAAAAGTTTGAACAAGCTTTGGCAAATGAATAAATAAAATAATGCTGAGCAAAGCTTACTAGAATTGTCTTTGCATAAATTTGTTTCCAACAAATATAAAGATATGTTGTTGGAAAAAGAGTAAAATAAAAGCTGACAAAATATGACGAAACATCAAAGAGTATACGCAGTACAGAGGACAGCACAGAACATATGTTTCTTGAGTTGCCAAGACATTCAAGAATGGCCAGCAAAATCAAGCACAATAGAAAACACATTTGGATACATGTACAATGAGTTCACAGATAATCACCACATACGCAAACATTTCACATAACAATTAAAGGAAAATTTTTTACATGCTGAGTGCAATCCGTACAAGCATGCCAAATCACAACCTGCTTACAATACCATGAGATCATTTAGGACATTGAGAATACAGTACTCTTCTTAGGTAGACATCAAAGAATTGATCAGCTTTTTTTGTATAGTCTCTGCATAGCCATATTTCTCATCAGTTTCACTGAATCTAGGAACTTGGCAGAGAAAAAATATTTTAAAGAATACTGGAAAAATTGGGCATTTAATGTTCGGTAAAACAATTTCTGCTAGGGTCTAGATACGAATATACATGTAAAATGTATATCAGTAATGATGATATACTGACGTATCATTTTATTTTGGAATATGAAGAGTTCCACCCCTTTGTTCCTAGAAGCCACTAAAGTGACATACTTGCATACAGCTGCAAAGGATTCGGGAACTAAGGGGCTAATAAACAGGGTTAGCGATGGTTGCAATTTGATGAAATAATTGAGCTAATGTGAAAGTTCACAAAAATAAGACTATACCTGTTTACACCAGATTGCTGTACAATTTCAAAGGTGTAAACTATTGTTTTCATGTTCCCTTTGCAGCAGGTGTATCCATACTAGTAGTGGCATTTTAACACAAAATGCCAGTATGGTTCCAAACAACACAATGGTTAATTATGAAAAGACAACATCAAAGTATGTGTATGGACATTTATTTTACAGAATTTATAGGAAACAGCAAAGAGGGCACCAGTGATCTGAACAAATGACTGTAAATAAAACTTATAGAAGCTTATGACAGAAGTAACTGAACAGTACAGAAAGAAATAGTTTACATACGCTATTTTGCAGCATCATGCATATGTAAATGAAATGTTGATTATTATTTTTTAGCTTCCCACAATGGACAAAAGCCTCCATGTACAAGGTTCATTACACAAAGACGTTTCATAAATATTTTATAATGATATTCTCTTTATAAAATTGTCATGCTAACTCATGCAGTATTTTACTGACTCACTGTCAGTGCATGGTAGGTGTAATATATATTATTGTTGTTTAAATAGGTCTACAAAGTAAGATTAGATTCAGCCATACTTTCCTTAACTACTTGCGAGACCATTTTGCAGGCATTTTTACTGGAAAGTTCTTCTCTGTTTCATGAAAGGTTTCCTTCATGTGTCAGATTTCCTTTTGGTTTTGAACGTAATTTAAAGAGCAGACAAAGACAGATATGCTAAAATGTATACTTATGAAAAGACACTGACCAATTGCAATTAGCAATATTGAGCTCAAAAAAAACCCAGATACCAATTGTGTAGACATTTTTTTCCTTGTAATTTACTGTCATTTCCAACCATAGGATAATATGGCTTTGTAATACGATACGACAGATACGCTAGTACTCAAGTAATGTTATTTTTCCTATTGTCCATACACAGGCAGTGAGATTAGACCATTAACCTGCATGCATAGTTTATTCACCATTCAGTTTATGAGTATCACAATGCTAGAGATAGCAGGGTAGTTACTTAGTATCGAAATCATGCAACACGTGTTAATAGTAAAATACATTTAGGTAGTAAGAATATCATTATAAAATATTGTTTCAGTAGCAATGGCTCAGGACAAATTTAATGCAAAGGCAGAGACAACTGACCTGAGCATGCTTTTTAAAAAAATTCAGTACATGGAAAAAGTAGCATCACCAACCTTGCAAGTAAATTGGCATGTTGCAGCAGAGACTTTAGGCTTTAACTGCTGAAGGACAGCAGCAGCCGAACTTGTTGATATCCAAATGACCGGATTCCAGATAAACTGAAAAAACTGACTGTGAGGAAAAGCCTTTAATGTTTTAAAGGATTTCAATCCGCTCTACGAAAATTCAGTTGTCGATCTTGGCAGGTAATAAGAGTAGTAGTACATCAATACATGAGTGATGTGTCTGTTCCTCCAGGTGTTCACAGCCTTCTAAAACAATGGTGTTGCAGGGGGCCTCAGGAAGTCCCCTTGTCCATCCCAAGGACAAGACCTGATCATCCACCCCATGTCATTCCTGACATGTTTGCTCAGATCATTCCTAAAGACCTCTACTGTTGGCAAGACCCTCAGCTTCCCACAGAAACTACTCCAATGCCTCACTCCCTTTATTGTCGGAAAGTTACTCCCAACCCCTAAACCCAGACTTTAAATCCATCCCTTCTCAACCTGTGGCTGGTGTATCAGAATCAAGCACTGAATATTTCTCCCATTGAAATGAACCTCGCCTGACTGAAAGAAAAAAAAAGAATTGGATCCAATGTCATCAAAATATCTTCCAGATGGCCTGTGAGCTTTTGATACTCAAACAGAACTTCCAAAACATCCACGGACCTTTGCATGGCTTAGATTTCACCCATCTGAAACCAGCTGTGGGGTGAAGACCAAACCATGGTCGTATGACTGATTGTAGGAAGTTGAGCTGAAGTACAGCAAAATATTTAGAGGATAAAAACCTTATTGTAATAATCAAATAGGGCAACTATTACTCCACCTTATTAAAATTCCTCTTCCAGATGGGAATTCATCAGTGGAAAAATAATGCAGCTGCAATAGAGAATCAGACCAGACTTCTGGGAACAAAATGCCCCTGATTGTGGTGGAAGTTGACCCCATTACAGGGACAAATCCTAAAACTCCAGTCTACAAAGGCTTAGTTTGCGAGTGTGAGTGTGTGAGCACAGCTTTACTTAAATAAGTAGCCTTGATGTCAGGTAAAGTTGCACCTCTGTTTAAAGTACAGTGACACTGCTGCTGATCAGCCTGATCCTGTGTTCACCCAAATCCATGTCAAACTTCTCGCTGGCTTGTCAACGTACAGGATCACGATGGTAACATGTGATGGTATTAGAGTACGGCCTTAACAGAGTGACTGAAATGCATGACTCTTTCCTTATAGGTTTCCAGTATAGTAAAAAAAATTCTTATTATATGACAATAACGTTTACACAGTGTTAATTTCCACCACTCTTAGAACTATGGTAACTTCCTTGCTTGCATATCCTATCTTATGCACCACAAAAGAAAATAAACAAAAAAATCAGACATTATATACTTAATTCATTTCCAGCCCTTCTGTTATACATACGTGTAATAACAGTACATTTTCTGAAATAAAAAATATAGAGCAAGCATCTTTCTCATGCTATGAGCTATACTAGCTTGTATTACTTAACAGGTAACACAAACCTAATATACCAAAGTCTACAGCTTTTTTTTTTTTACGGATAATGCAATGTGACTGCTAGAGGATCTCAATGAATATCTTAACAAGACAGAAGTAAAATATAATCACAAGTTCAAGAAATTTAAATCTAGAATTAGACTTAGAAGTGATAAAACTTGGAAGTAGCTGCCACTCATAATCTCTGTGTGAAACAAAGTCTGTAATTCCATCACTGGGCAAGTTGGCATGAGAAAAAAAACATGTTAGCCCATGTTAAAATAACATACAGACCACAGAAACTGAAGAGTAAGTCCAGCCTTGCTCTCACTGAGACAAGCCCTGCTGAGGCTGGAAGGGGTCAAAACTCTTCATTTACTATCTCCTTCATAAATGACACAGATTTGACCCAATTAACTTGGTCACAAGCCCAGTCAAGCTCCTTTGAAGTCAGTGTGGCCAATGTGAATGAGAAAAAGAATGAGGTATAGCCTAGCAACACAGTAAAGAGCAGCTTCTCAGCCTCGTTAGATATTCATTGTCAATCACAACACAGAAACATTGCCACATGTATGCTTGCATTTTTTTTATTTTATGCACGTATATGAAATTTCATCAAAATACAATATATATAGCCTATGAATGTATTTTGAAAAAATTCATAATTGTGCACATATACACACACCACATTCATGAATATTTACCAAATTTTGTATGTATTTGTGCATATATTTGTATGTGAATGTGTCTATGTGTATACACATACTTTGTTTCTAACTAACAATAGGAAAAACACGGAGTTATAGTCACCACATATATACAAATTTCAGTTTCACACACCAATTTACATGGTTCTTTCTCACAGAACTTTGAAATGTGCAGCTAGTTTATCAATAGATATCAGACGTCTAAACGTAATAAAATAATGGTCCCACAACCACTTCCAAAAGTTTCAGCTATCCTTCATCATCTCTAAACCAATCAGTAAATTAAAATTAATGTACTCAACACAAGCTTTATTACATGAGAAACTTTCTAATCCTCTGTAACTGCTGTGCTAGAATTATTTCTCACTTACTGTATCGCGTGTCCTGGAGACAGATTTTTTACCTGACAAACTTCTTTCTGCCCTGCATAAAGCCTGGCTTAGGAATACTCTCCTTCCCTGCCTCCAGCCTAGGAAATAGACTTTTCTAGGTCTGACCCACTTCCTGAAACACTGAAAAGTCAGTACCTCCACATGCTCAGTGAGGTCACCCAGAACCAATGATTTCCCCGTTCCCTTCCTGTGCCTTGAAAAATCCTTCTGTATTAGGAAACACAACACACTACACAAGCCATGCCATCATTACAGTACTACGTTGAGATTATAACAAGTTATTTGCATACTGATCTATTTGGCTTGACTAAAATAAGGGGGAAAAAATTTTAGAGAGCAAAAGGACACAGGCTCTTTGTGATCAAAGATAGAAAAAACACTGACAGAAAGAAATCTTGACAAAAGGACACAGAATGCACTGGAGTATTGCAGTGCTGGACTAAACAGGCAAGATACAACAGACAGGACAAAATATAGCATCACACAAAAAGAAGTTTAAGCTGAGAGACATCAGAAGAATTGTAAAATAAACTAAAAATTTCACTGTAAAAGAAAAGAGTGAAAACGCTGAGCATGAAAACAGATTTGCTTCCTTGTCCAGGGTAAACAAACAACTTCTACAGAGAAATGCTACGAATGCAGTTAGACTGTAGGCTAGTTTTACCCCCTGTACAGCCCAACTAGAAACCCCTGCATTGCTGTATCTCTGTAGAACAGCCCTAGCGCCGTTACTGCAGCTCACTGCCTCACCAACAGCAACAGAGCACGGCTCTCACAAAGGACCCACAGAGCAGCCGTGATGCTGATGAAGAACCAGTTCCATTCTGAAAGATTTAGAATTCTATGAACAGCAGTATCAAATAAACACCGGACCTACTCTGAGGAAAGACTGAAAAATGAAAGCTGAAGGAAGGCAGAAAAATAGAACTAAGTTTTTCCTTCCCTTTGCTTTCACTCCATCTTCCTACCCCGTATCAACAGTGTTTACCACATCAAATGGCCTTCTCCCTTATCCTCTGCTCCTTTTTCTCATCCCACTAAGTGCCTGCCCACACCTCACGGAAAGAAAATCCAAATTATCTTTTGTGAACAGTGAGAGCCAAAGCAGAAAAAAATGAGAGAGACTGGACTGACTGGTGGGGGAAAAGCTTTGGCAGAATGAGATTTGAAAGTTAGAAAAATAGACCAAAAGACAAATGCCCATAGGAGCAATTTAGTTCAGCAGACAGCACACAAGTTGTTGATACCAGAACTAAAGTAAGATCCAACATGCAATTTACAAGATGATACAAAACTGAAGCACAAAATTAAAACCACGCAGAAGGATGACTAGTACAGTGCAAACAAAGTCACACCGTAAAAAGCTCTACAAAAGCAATTACCACTAGAAAAAGTCCTAAGGTATTCCTAGCTCTGAACTTCCATTTTCAGCACAGCTATTTCTTACCACACTTCCTGCTCAAGACACTTACCTGCTCTTACTTCAGAACTCTGGAGCTAGAAGTTTCTCTTAGAAACCTGATCACAGTAGACTAGGTATTTTATTTCCAAATGCAGAATAATGTAAGTCCTGTCCAGGAGCACTTACAACTGACAAGATCAGGCTTTATCCAAACTTTTGCTTAGCAATAGCACTTCCTGCAACATGAGATCTAAACAAGCCTGATCAGTTTGTGTGGCAATGTATCTGGTTTCACTGTTAGAAAAATAACCATGTGCTTTTCTAAATACATTTTTGTAGCTTTCGTTAACAGTACTCAACCTATGACTGTTTAGTCCACAATATAGCTAAGTAAGACACCTTCGCTTAAATTTTGAAATAGCCTACTTCATGTTTGTAATTTTTAGTGCAGGGCAACAACAACATTACTCCAGCTCAGAGTGAGGTCCTTCCTAAGATGGGGAAGAGCGCACAAACACATCCACTCCCCTCCTTCATCAAAAGTGTACATTTTTCTCTGCTTTCTCTGGCACAGCGGTCCTGCATTTCAAATGCAACTCTGAAATGACTTCAGATGACCTTTTCTGGTTCCTCAGCCAACAACAACGCAGTGCAAGAGGGAGGCAGCAGGCTGATCCTCTCCTAGGGTGACCAGATGTTGCACTGCTGGCAGAAATGTAATCTTTTTTCCAGAAAGCCAGTGTAGTTTACATCTGCATGCCCCAAGCAAGCACTGTTGCTAGCAGCAGGGAGGGGCAAACACCCTTGAGGCACCTCTAATACACCATGCTTTTAGTAGCCATCAGCCAAGGTGACCAAGTCCACACAGAGGAGCCCATAGTAGGCCAGATCAAAGAATCTGATCTGAAGTCAGTCCAATACAAAAAAAAAAAGAGGGGAGGGGGAAACACCTGAATTACCAGATGCTGAGTTTTGTTTCTTTCCAGTAAATCCAGGGGAGTCCAAACCCAGTGGTTTAGTTCGCCCCACAATGGAGTCAGGTCCCAGAGGTCAGATCAAGTCATTTCAGTGCAGGACATTCAGCATCTCTATTTCCCCTGGCAGCCGTTTCTGGCAGAAATATCAAATACAACCCAAGCCATGTCACTCACACAGAAGGTGACCAGGCAAGTTGCCCCCACACTTGCTGTTAAACCTTCAGCAAGGAGAATGCATCAGGGCCAGGCCATTTTGAGCTACACGTGGAAGCTACAATGGTCCCCAGGTCTTCATCCCTGCAGCTGGAGGCAGGAAACTGCCAGGGATGACAGGGACCTCAACCTCCAGAGACACTGAGTCAAGGGCCTGCAAGGAAAAGAAGGAGGAGAAGAAGAAGAAAAGCCTCTTTGGGGGTGACAGTGCCACATGTCTGCCAGAGCCTTGGGGCTGCCACAGCAAGTGCTGGCCCAGGCCCAGCCACCTCAGGTCTTCATCCCTGCAGCTGGAGGCAGGAAACTGCCAGGGATGACAGGGACCTCAACCTCCAGAGACACTGAGTCAAGGGCCTGCAAGGAAAAGAAGGAGGAGAAGAAGAAGAAAAGCCTCTTTGGGGGTGACAGTGCCACATGTCTGCCAGAGCCTTGGGGCTGCCACAGCAAGTGCTGGCCCAGGCCCAGCCACCTTTCAGCAGTACCCAGGACACAGGTCACAGTGACGGCAGCATCGCCCTGGGGGTGTCCCCCAGAACAGACCTG
>NW_009736258.1:0-23521 GCF_000703405.1 Apaloderma vittatum | reverse complement strand
GGGCGGGGGCGACCCTGGTGTTGTGAGGAAAGTTCGGGATGGGTGCTGAGCCCCGGCTCGTCCCAAAAGTGTTGTTTTCCCCGCTGCAAAGGGGAGATTTCGGTGGGGGTAATCAGGACAGGGTGGCTGGGGAGCCCTCGGGATTTGCTCCCCTCACCCCGCGTTGGGCTCTCTGCGGTGGTTTCAGGCCGTTATTTGACTTATTAAGGCCCCAGTGGTACAAAGACCCGCTGGCGTGCTTAACTTCCAGGAATCGTGCAAGAACTGGACTCCTGGTGAACGTCAGTGTTGGGAAGATCGGGATCGGTGTTGTGCATTTGATAGCGCGCTGTGGTTATCGTTGGTGGCTGGCTATATTTGGTCAATGGTTTGCTCAAATGTATATGTCGTGGTCTGTTTTTCCATGGCCTTCTGCTGGGAAGGCCAAATGTCTCCATCCACGCTGGCTTGTTAGGTCAGGTACCACGAGTAGGCTGATCTGATCAGGTTTTTTTCTACCGATTAAAAGGGAAATTATGTGTCAAAATGTCTGAAGGAGATTAAAATGTAAAGGAGCAAACTAAATGCCTAACTCAAGGAAATACTGGAAGAAGCCTTCTAGAGATTTGCTGGAATCCAGAAGTAAGAGTTTGGGCATTGGTGCCAAGCTGAAATGAGTCCTCTACATAAGTAGGATGCTTATATTAAAATTGCTGTTGTCTGCTTATTTCTGGAGCTTAATTATGTCCTCCGTAAATTTAAAAAAGGCGGTTTGAGTGCTCAGTTTATTAAGTACTGTGGAGCATGCTGATCCATGAAGTAAGCCATGAGTATGTATTTCAATTGGGCATCGCGGTTAAATGGTGGTCAGCAGAGAGTGTGTGTCATCTCTGCCTCACGCTGGAAGGATACCCACAAGAAAGAGCTCTCCTGAAATGCTCTAGTATCTCCCATTTCTAATTTGTACATACATGTCTTGTGCGGAGCAGAAATTTTGTGATCAGACTGGAAAGAGTTTGAGAAAGCCGTAATTTGATGGGGTGGAAAGAATGAGAGAAAAATATAGTTGGACTGATACATAATGATATTGTGAAGAAGAATTGAAGGTAGTGGCCATAACTGTATTCTTTCTAGTAGTTTGCCATTAGTTTTCTGTGAGCTTGTAAAAATGAGATTAATTTGGTTCTAAACGTGAAAAAATCCAACAGCGATAACGATTGTCAAAATCAGCAGATTCATATATAAAAACCCATTCTTTAAGCATGTGACTGTCTTTTAGTTAGTTTACTGCAGGCAAGAGTTGGACAGAAGAAGACTGCCCAGAAGTAAAGGACACTGTTTTGGGTTTTGTTTTGTTTGTGGAAATCATTATTTTCTCAACTTGAGGTACCATTGCTCTAACTTCATCTGTATATGGAAACCTGTAGCGGCCTCAGGATTATGCTCCCAGTGTATGTAGAGCTTCAGATCTGCCTGCAACTTTCATGGCCTACAGCTGATGAGATGTATTATTTATTACAGGGATTTAACGCTTTAATTTCTTTGTGTTAGTGTTAAAAATAGATATGATCTGATTTAATGTGCTAGCTCAGTAAAACACCCTGGCAGAATTTTAAAGCTGGGCAGAATGATTCAGGGTCTTCACTTACTTTAAATCCTAGAGATAAAATTACTAATAAACCCTTTCTTTCCATAGGCCTCCAGCTCCTGTCTGATGGAAAGACAACCACTGATTTGGGGGGACTGGGTAGGGAAGGTCCCTCCTACAGAGCCACCAGTGGGGCCAGGGTTTGGAGCTGTGTCAGAGGCAATTCTGGCATTTCCTCAGTGTCCAGCACAAAGGGGTCTAAGGCTCATTTGGGGCTTCTGGCTGCTGTCACAGCTGCTTGCTAAGAACTGAAAGAATTGACTTAACCTGTGTTAAGGAAGACTGCATTATCAACCACTATAACCAAAGGGCTATACGGTTTTGTTTCATTTGGGTTTTTGAGCCAACATTGGTAATTATTTTCATATATTCAGGGTTAGTGGCTTCCCAGACTTCAGGTCAGAGAGATTGTTTTGAATTACCTTTGCAAAACGTAGGCTGTGCTAGACATAGAGATGGTGTTCAGGCCAGACTTACATTTAACAGCCTTTCCTTGCAGTTTGTTGTCCTACCTTTCTTTGTAGACAAATGTGTTAGTTTCTATTTAGACTAGGTAGGTGGATGTTTGAAGAGAATCTTTCAACAGTCTAACTTTTCTTCACTTGCAGTCCTTTCGTTCTTTGGCTGTGGTGGGATCAGTCTCTCTCAAGAAGCACTGTAGATCTTGGCATAAGTAACGGTCCACTCAGAAATGGAATGCCTTGATTTTCAGCTGGGTTATTTAATTCAGTTCATCAGTAGATGTATTTTTATTATTGTTATTTATTGTTTTCCTGCTGTTATTCCGGGCAATTCCTTGTATGTGGAAGATCAGTAACTTGAATATAGTCCATAACTACAGCATTAGTTCCTGAATCAGCAGCGAGTGCTTATTGTGGATGTTCCTTCTGGAAAGCTGTAGACCAGGTGGGTGGCCCTTTGCGCCCATCTGGAGCCCCACTAATGTCAGCCTGTCTTTCTCTGGGCTTAAGAGACCACATGCACAAAGCAGCTTGCCAGAGAACAATCTCGTCTATTAATGGCTCGGGATGCAAATTTTGAAAGTGACAGACCTTCCTTCTCAAAAATACTGTTAAAACTTTTGAGAAGTGGGGAGTTCAGTTTCTTCTTGAGGTCTTGTTCGGTTGAATCGGGGGCTTGGTTTTGTTTGGTTGGGTTTTTTTTAAGGACCCTGTGTTGGTTTCTGTTTTGTCCCAGTGGAATTAGGTATCAAAGTTACCATTTACTTTAACAATGAAAAGATGCTGGATACGTTTTTGAATGTTCTTATGTCATTAAGGACCTGCTTATTCTTTTCAAGTTATTTGAATGTTTGAAACCACAGGCTTTCTCACTGGCTTTTCTTTGTAATTATTTTTGGAACTATTAGGTGGAATAATACTGCTCAATCAGTTTCAGATAGGCCCGTGAAGGAGCTAAAGCCTATGTTAGGAATAAAATTTTGGGAGAGCATTGGAGAGAGATAAAAATTACAGCATCCTGAAACCTATGTAACTAGAATTAAACGAAGTGGGAAGTGCTGACTCCTTTCCTCTCTTCAAGTTCCAAGTTTGTTAGTAGAGCGAAACCTATTTTTTTTGATAAATTGCCTAGAAAGGAGTTCAGACTTGCCCTATTTTTAAATCGAGGTAAAATTTGTCAAAACCACTTGGACTGCAATGTTTAAAGTGTGTGAGTACACATGCATAGATGTTTAGCTATGTACACAAGTGCGCATGAGTATATGCAAACGAGCGTATGAAAGAAGTTAAATACTGTTTTAATGGATCTATTTTTTAAAACAGTTAATTTTAAAGTGACTGCGTGGCTCCAATGATCTGTATTTCGAGCCTTTTACCTCTAAGTTGTTTTGATCTGGCACATGGCAGCAGGACTCAGTTTGTCATTACTGTGAGATGGCTATTCATAGACCTTTGTGAAATGAGTTGATCATCTCGGTTTATCTGCAGCTTGACAGGTGTTCCCATCACAAAAATCTCCATTCCCTCCTATCCTTCCCATGGGAATGACTAAGAAATAAATCGCAGAGAGCGGCTCTCAGTGTTGGTATTTTGGGTTGGAGCTGAGAAATGTTGTAGAGGGCGATATGGAGAGGTGGAGGTGCTCAGGGTACGTTTGTCACTTTGTTGTTTGGTTGGGGTTTTTTTTTTAATGAAATCTTCTATTTCAGGAGCTTTAAACTTACTTTTTAAAAAATGACATGGTAAAATGCCTGGAAATTCTTTTTGAGGTTTCTAATAACTTTATCAAAGAAAAAATAAAGGATTTAATTTATTACTCTGTCAAAATTCTCGAATGCACTGTTTTCATTTTTTTTTTTTTTATTTCTTCTACAGAAAATATTATAAAATAAAACCCCAGGATTTTAAAAATTATCTTGTCACAGTATCTGGTAACTAAGACCTATAGAAGCAATATATTAATTACATTATTCTCATATGTGGTGAAGGCGAAGTTTCCTATTTAAAAAATGCCTCATAATTTGAGATTAGTCTACATTAAATCCAAAAATTTTTGATGACTTACTGAAGGAGGAGTAATCTGGAATGTCAATAGCATTTTAAATATTAGGGCCCTTGGTTTCCAGCATGGGTAGCATGGCCTTGCTAAGAAAAATTCCCAAGTGGGAGAACCAGAACAGTTGTCAATTGTTTGCACATCAAATCCTATTGGATCAAATGGTAATATTCTCAACATCTAGATAAAGAGAGGCTTGCAATAATGTTGCCGTGTACCCTTCTGCCAAAGGAAACAAATGCAGTCTAAGTTAGGAGAAAAGTGAAAGTTGGCCAAATAGAAGGTAGGCCTACATCTCATAAATATAGATAGTCTAATTTTTCCGTTCATACTGCCTAATGTTTCAAAAATATGTACATTAAATTTCAATTTGCCAGTTTTACGCTTTATTTTTAAGCTCTGGTAGATCATTGCCAACACATTATTTAGGATTATTTGTTGTGACAAGCTGGAGACTTCTATAAAACATGTCAAACATTTGGGTTTGTCTTCATGCTTTGAACTTTTACCTGTATACTTCACATATTTTTATATACATACATGTATACACAAGCACACACATTTATGGACATGCATGTGTATAAGCATATGTATGGGTAGCCCCACTAGAATGGGTACAAATTTCACGTGTTTTGGTAAGACTTAAGTTGTAGCGTTGGCGATAATGAGCAGCTGGCACTGGCTTTGTATTTTGCCTGTGTTTGCACCTAATCTAGTTTTAAATTGTGTATCTTTAAAATGTATTTATGTTTATTTTGTACTTTTAAGACTCTGATACCATGAAGATTTATGAATCTATTTAATTTTTTTTATGTAAGCATGCTGTTGACTTACAGAGGTAGATTTTATTTATATGTATATGGAAGACAAGCACAGGCAAAAGTTTTTGCAGGATTCTTGCATCCAGCCTGTAAATGAGAGGGAGAATTTTTTCATAGCTGCTATTTTTGTATGAAAACACTGCAAAAGTGGACAAATGACATCACTGATCAAAGAAACAAAGTAGTCAGAAATCTACAGTGAGCTGATTTTTCTGTTGTTTTTGTTAGAACAGTATTTCCTTTTGTCTTTCATGGGCTTCAGGGCAGAAGCCCTCATAATCCTTGTGGGGAAGAAGCTTGGCTAAAGCGAATGACGGGAAGGATCAGATTTAAGAGATGGACATGTTGGTGTAAATTAATGATGCAGTGTGGTTTTGTTACGTTGTTCTTGAGCGTTGCTACTGGAAATGTGAAGTGATAGTGTAAGATCTGCTGGTATTTCGAAGTTTAGTAACTTTTCTTGATGCATTTTGAAGTCAGAAGGGAAAAAGACTTTGGAAAATACAATGCTGTTTTGCGACCATTTGTTTTGAAGTTTCCTGGCTATTTTTTTCTGGAAGGATCAGACCGTGTTTCTCAAGGATAGCCCCCTTCAAAAACTTAAAGTCATTTTCCTGAGAAGACTGCCATTCATACTATCTTAGGAAAGGTTAGGGGTTTTTTTTCAGGTATTTTTTCAAAATGCTTTTTCCCCCTTTAACGTTTTGTCACACAGGAGTTCTTGCCGAAGGGATTCTTGGCCGTTTGAGAAACTGTAATCTAGTTAAAAGGTTTGTTTATGCCTCCCATGTCTGTTCTGCTGATGGTATTAAGAGTGCGGGCCAGAGCCAGGGAGCTAACTGTTTATAGCAGGCAAACTTCAATTAAAGCTGCAGCCTTGAGTTTACTAAATACCACTGTGTTCAGGGCAGCCACAAATAACTGCAGAAAGGATGAAAGTAGAGTGGTGGCCTATGATTTCTCTCTTTCTCAGTGAATTCTTTTTCACTTATTTTATTCATATTTAGAAGCCCACATTTGCGTTCAGGTTCAGAAATGCTTTGCACTTTGAAAGAAGTCGCCTATGAAAGACTGAGATCCATATTAGGGGCTGTACCTGTTTGAGGCAAAACATTGATTTCAGTGGAAGTTCTGCTCTAAATACAGGCTACAGAGTTATGTTCTTCTGTGTTAGAACCGGTATCAAAATTCTTCTCCCACAACATCTGCATAGGCTGTTGTGCAAACTCGAAGTACCACTGACTTTTCTCTACTAGGATAATTTAAACACTGGGGACATCTTCCTAGGACAGTAAGAACATGCTTTATGTAGTGGACAATAGCTCAAGAATTCACGTTTTGACAAAAAATGCGAACTAGTAACATAGATGGTATATAGTAATTGAAACTTCAAGCTGATGTTTGGGTTTAAGGATTGTGTATTTAAAAAATACGCCGATTGTTGGAACCTTTTAAAACACCCGTGGTTTTCCTTGAAGTCTGCCTTGGTGTTATTAAGTAATAAGGCACGTACGTGTCTGTAGGCCATCTGAACTGAAGAAGCAAACCATATCTGGCCTGTAGGCTATTGGTTCCTCACCTCTGTTTTAAAATTAGTAAAATCATTTGCAGCGTGATTCATTTCTAAAAATTACTTGTCCATCTGTGCAGAGCGTACTGGCTATAAAGTTGCAGTGCTCACTGTGGTGGTGTTGATGGTTTTTTTTTCTGAAAGTTCCGTTGCTCTTGTAACATCTTTGTTATAGCTTTTGTATCGCACTTTGGCAGTGTTATTTTTCCTTTGATAAATACATCTGTATTGGGTGTGCAGTTTGAGGTGTTACAATATAGTGTTTGAAATATGATTTTAATTTTTTTTGAAATATCAATAAAGTATTTGCACTCTTGATGTTTTCTTATTAAAAATCTGTATATGGAATCTTTACACTAAGGAAAAAATAAAGAGTCTATTCTGTTTTCACTTATGTCAGCACTAAAATATTTATTAACTTCCTTGGGTGCTGGTTCTACCCCTAAACCTGAATTTTTCATGAGTTTTAACTTCACAAGGGGAATGAGCAGTTCTAACCATGTAATGATCCCAAAAGCTGGTCGTTAGGCAGCTTCTTAATCAGCTGGTATGTGGATTCCTAGTGGATCACCTTACATATTTAGCTTTCTTCCTGTGCTTGTGGTTTTTGCTGGTCTTTTTCCCATGCTCCTTTTCTTAAAAACTTCAGTTAGGAATCAGTCTTACTCATTTTTTTTTATAACTCAAGTCATTATCTGATTTGAGAGCTCTGCTGAGAATCTGCAGACAAATGGTGAGGTAGAACTTAATAAGCGTATCCCTAGAACTAAAAAATAAACAGCAAATAAAAAGATAAAAATTAATTCTTTTTTTATGTCATGGGAACTTATAAACTTGATGCCAGTAAAGGTATTGCTCTGTATAGGAACTACATTATTCTTCTGAAATAGTAACTATCAGAGCAATAACTATTGTTTTGCCAGAGAATGAATATAAAAACTTTGTTTAAACCTGTTATTTACTCTTTAAAAAAAAATTTGAAAACAGTTAATCATCTTTCTTCAACCATTGAGTTAGGAGTTTGACGCAAGAACCCGAGACACACTTATCTTATAGTGCAACTGTTTGAAGTATATGCTTCTGATTTTTAATATTAATGCATTTAACAAAACAGTTTTAAAAAAAGTTTTAATGTTCAGCTTTTGCTAGTTATTGCAAATACTTTGTGTGCACTGGAATTTATTTATAGTATCTCTATGTCTAGAGCATTTCTGAGCTTCTTTTATAGAAAATAATACTTTTTAGTTCCTGTTCTGATAGTTAGTAGTCAAGATTCATATGTAATATATTAAAATGTTCGCTATAATAATGGTGAATATAAAATTCCTGATTGCTGATGACTGGTGAACTGTCCTGAAAGAAAGCTCTTTACAGATGCTTTTATTTAATGTCCTAATGTAGGGTCTGAAAAAAGTCTGTCAGCATATATACTGGTGGTCTCCACAGACAGGGGGTATTTTAGGATTAGGCTGTATGAATCCATATGTTGATCAAAAATTTGCAAGTAATTACTACTTTTCTAATCTATGCATTAATCCTGTCCATTGTAATCCCTAATTGTTCTGTCCTCAATTTGCATAGACTCTCTTGTTGTTTACTTTTGCTTTACTCGCTTTATTTTGCCCTAATACCTAGGAACTTACTAGCTGTCAGTTGGTCTAAGAAGTAGCATTTGCTGCCCAGCTTGGTGGTGTTTTTTCACACCAGTAGTGCAGTCAGTTTGGAAAGGCCACAAATAAACCTGAAACTTCAAAGAATCACAGAATGTTGGGGTTGGAAGGGAGCTCTAGAGATCCCCCAGCGCAACCCCTGCCAGAGCAGGGTCACCTAGGGCAGCCACACAGGAACGCGTCCAGGCGGGTTTGAAAGTCTCCAGAGCAGGAGACTCCACACCCTCTCTGGGCAGCCTGGGCCAGGGCTCCGGCACCCGCACAGCCAAGAATTTTGGGGAACCTCCTGTGCTCCAGCTTGCACTCATTGTCCCTTGTCCTGTCATTGGACATCACCGAGAAGAGCCTGGCTCCGTCCTCCTGACGCTCTTTCCATATTTATAAACGGTAATGAGGCCACTTTTCAGTTGTCACTAGGTAGAAATATTTTTATTTTTGTGCAAACAAGGGCTGGTGAAGCCTACCTCACCGGAGAGGCAGGTTCCCTGGAGCTCCAAGGGGCTGCTTGTGGATAGGTTTTTTCCCACTATTCACTGTGGTATTCAACATCAGGTCCACTTATTTTAAGGGAAGATGCTGTTTTGCTCTCCGAGAGAAAGGAGGACTGCCAGTGAAAGCTGCTGTAGAGGTGTGCGAGTAGGAAGGAAGCAAGTAGCGAGACGTTAGGGAGTAGCAGGCTTTGGGGAGAGGGCTGGTGGTCAGGAGTGAAGCAGCGTAGCGGGAGTGTGGGGACAGCAGGGGAAACGGTGGGGAGGGAGGTGGATGGAGGCAAAGGAAGCTTTTGGAGAAGAGTTGAAGGCCGGGAAGGGGGCGTGGAGGTTGGGCTCTAACAAAAAAGGGGAGGCATTTTCGGAATGGGCCATGTGGCTGTGAGTAAAGTATTTGCCGTGGTGAAGGGGAGGAGATCCGGATGGGAAGGGGAGATGCTGACTATTTATGGGAAGAAAACCTGGTAGCCTTACTGAAGGCACCGGGATTAAGCCCTATGGCTTATATTTTCACACACAGTATCAACTAGAAGGTCCTGCTCATCACAGTCTTTACATACAACAGTCTCGGGATGATTTAGAAAGGGAAATAAATAGGTGTCTGACTACTATCAGGCATAGAAATAATTTCATAGTATTGTCGCTGTTGCTGCCTGGGCTTGGAAGAGCAGTTGTTGCAGTTAGGATCGTCAGGCATGTTTGGACACGGAGCCCCACTGTTTTCAAATGATAACGGGCATCAATAGAAAAGAAGTGCTTAAATATCTCTGAGGACTTTGGCCCAGATGTTTAGGTTTCCACGAGCTGAAGTCTCTAGGCAACTAAATCCATGACTTGAGTTCAGCTTTTTCTTCTTTGTCCTCCTGCAGTTCAGTCTTGCGGCTGCAAGCTCTGTGTCTTGGTTGGGCATGGGCGATTTCTGCCGTCCCGTTAGCATAAAGAGCTCGCTTTGTCAAAGACCTACATGTTTAAGTTTTCATTAGGAAAAACATCCCATCGTTATGTTCTGAAAAGGGTGACTGAAATGCTCAGCGTGCCTTCTCTGGCTTGCCATTATTTTGTTTACTTTGACTGTATTCTTTCTTACTCCTCTCTTGAGTAAACAATTCTAAGCCACTGCTGTACATGCAAGTCCTTTGTGTTATGTATTTCTGAACCTCCCCGTTGTCTTTTTTTTTTATGCATCCTTTTGACATCAGATGACCAGAAGTAAACATGCTATTCCTAGTGAAGGGAAGCCACTGATTTATATAGATTATTCTAATCCAGCATCATGCAAGCAAAATCAAAAAATAGTTTGACTACCTAATGATTCAGAAATGCAGAAGTGTTGCCAAAAATTTTAGCATTTTGTTAGCTTTACACTTGAGCAAATGCATTCTGGTAGAGAATTTAAGTTCTTTTGTTCTAACTCTTATCTTCAGAGTTTTAAGGCTGTGAATTTATTCCACAAAAACAGAAGCACGTGATTTACAATTCATAGAAATATGAAAATTAATTTTTTTATTTTTTGCATGTTCCTTTTTGGATAAATATGTCTGGAATTATATATACAGGGACAAACATTCTTCTGTTGAATACAGCCAGAAAAGGGTTTTTTATTGAACAGGAGCTTTAATATGATTTAGCAATTTCTAGTTTGAGATAATGGTCTGAAGTATGGCCTATGCCAGGAAATAAATTCAGCATACCTTAGTAAGGAAAGGAGTGTCTCTCAAATAACATCAGTTGCTGTGCGTTTTGAGTGCTTAGGTATTTCAGCAGAAATAGGAACAACATTTTTGAGGAACCTGAGTGAAAGAAGGAACCAGATGTGTTGATGCTGTAAGCATTAAACAATCTGCATTTCACGAATTATTCTCTGATCCCTTTGAATTCTGTGACTGATTAAATTATATCCTTCTTCTGGACAGTGTTTTTTCTGTGTATTTGTCAATCTTAACTGGAGCTCTGGTATTGCTGTAATATAAAATAATAATAATAATGATGGGGTTTTTTTCAGTGACTTCTGAAAATTATTTTGGAGCAAATACAGAGGGATGACTTTATATAATTCAGTAAAGGAAAAGAAGAATAAAAGTGATGAATAGTAGAAGAGAATTCTTATAATGAGAGAAATTTGATACCTAAATTTAATTTCTACTGGATAGCTTAAATACAAATTCCTGATACTATTCTGTGTTAGCTTCTTAGCTTGACTACAAAGGAATATGTTTGTGCTTACAAAAAATGAACTTTTTTATTCCTTTTTTTCAGTTCAAGACTTTAAAAAAAACCAAAACACCAAACCTGTCCCAAAATACTTCAATGTTTTTCTGTAAACTACAACAGCTGTCCAACATTGTTTTAAATAGATATTCTGACAGAGTTCTGCCAAAATCAAGAAAAGAGGGATTTGTTCAATCAGCTGAAATAAAATGATCTGCAAAGTAGCAATGAATTACTTAACATGTTTTCCCTGTGATTCAGCAAGTGATGGAAAAAATACGTGAATAGATATTTAAGTTACAAAGCCAGATTTGAGAGGATTTGGGATTTTATTTAGATTTTTATATAGAAATACGTAGGTCCATTGACTATTTGACTTCAGACAGGTTGGAGGGGAATCTGACAAAGTGAAACTGCCTGTCCTGCATGAAATATAAATACGTGCTCAGCTACTGGATTGATTTCTGGTAATCTTTCTTGTTAGAGGTTTTCCTCACGATTACTTAAAATTTTAAAATCAAGTTTAATTGTTTTGGATAAAAGTGAGGAAAATAATACATTTCTGCAACATTGTAGTATGAACTATTAAATGGCAAATACAGGGAGATACTAAATGTTTAAGAGTGCTGGCCTCGCTTTCATTTATAACCAGGGAGCTTTACATTACTTTTATATATGACTTTTTACTTTATTTTAAAGTAGAACGCCTTTTCTGCGTAGAGAACTAAAGATCATACATTCTGTCATCTAGCAATTTTAAAATTTTTTTTAATTACCTTTTTTTAGTACTATGTACTGTGGTTTGGTGCTACCATTAAAAGACTGAATGTTAATAACTTGTTTTTTGTAAGAACAATTTAAATTAATGCCTGGGCAGAACACTGTATGTTTCTGTAGAGAAGATAATTGCTCTCCTAAATTTGAGTAGCTTATGTTTGTGTGCGTGTGTATGTGGGGGTTTGTTGAGGTTATTTCATTTGATGGTATGTGTTGCTTCCCTTTGAGATGGATGCAACTTGCACCTCTGAGAGGCGAGCTAACGTCCAGCAGTGGAGCGTAGTGCATTTCTCTCAGCGCAGTGGAAGAAGTAGTTTATGACTTGGGCAAAGCACTTCCCCTATTTCTGTAGAGACGTGTGTGTTTAGAGTCCAAAAACTGTTTCATAAATGCAGCTATAGAATACCTAAGGCTATTCAATTCATCTTTTCAAGGGCAAAGGATTTTTTTTCCTTTTCTTTCTTCTTTGATTAAATTTTTTTGAGAAAGGGAGCTGTCAGACTGAACTTTATAGTTTTTCCTTTGTTGAATTGACACTCCATAAAATTTTATTTTAGCAGATTCGATACAAGAAGGAAGAAAACGATGGACTACAAGTAAGGCACAGAAGAAAGTTGTAGGTTATTAAATCTTTTCAAGGAGAAAAGGAAGTAGTTCAGTGTGCTCACGGAGGTTCTTGTGTCAGCATTTGAGAAGCCTGGAAGAGATTATCTTCAGCCAACAGTAGGTAACGAAGGACAGGATGTGAAGGGAACACTGAACTGCCAGCATGACAGAAATGTGCAATATTAGCCCATTTCAAAACTGGTTTTGCTTTAGGTCTCGTCTCGCTCTGCAGTTCTTGAGCCTCAGTGTGTGTGAGAGAGTTTTGAGCGCATAGATAAAAAAAGTGAAAGCTAGTGTTTTGAAATACACATTTTAATAGGCTTTTGGCTTTTTTTTTTTTTGGAGTGAATTTATCACAGCAGGTAAATCAGGGCAATTTGACACCTCACACACCTGTTTGGTTTGGGGGCTGTTTTTCCTCCTGGTAGTGCTAACTACATCCATATACATTTCATGGAGAATCAGCCCCTCTGTTGAGGGCATGGGCGGTATTAATAGAATTACTTAAGGGTCGTTTGGCCAAAGGGTTCATGTCATAATCTGTCAGCTCAGTTCTCTCTGGCAGGTGAGTTGGGTATTTAGGCCCACCTGAGGCACTGGTGTTCTGCACCCTGCCGAGATTTCTCAGCTGGCTTTTACTTTGTCTCCAGCAGTGAAATTGGCAAAAGGATGTTAATTTTTTTTTTTAATAGATATTAGCTGTACTCCCAGCCCTGTGAATTGGTAGTGTTTTTGGAACATATGCTAGAGAAAGCAGGGTGTGTACATATTGAAGAGAGGATCAGGTGGAGCCAGGTAAGCTGTGCTGAAGCTATCAGGTCTGTAAGATCAGTCATGTCCTTGCCGGTTGAGGCTTGCTCTTGACTTGCACGTATCGTGAGCACAATCCTTTCCTTGGATGCCATTCTCACAGAAAATTGCTTGTTATTTTAGGTACAGGGGATTGGCCTGGCTAGGTGCTTGACTGATACCAACGCTTTTTGATAATGAGGGTCGGTATCAGTGTATAATAATGTTACAGAATATGCCTGTGCGAAGACTTGTGCAAGTCTGAACACGTATGGGGCCTGCTTGCAGAGCCCAGTACCTCAGCAGTGCTCTCTGTAACCCAGATGTGTACAGTTGTGCTTTGCAGTTGCACTTTATTGTTCCTCACTTTCTCAAGTCCTAACCGCTGTAGCCAGCCTGTGAATTATTACACTGAGAAAGATCGTGTTTGTCCTCCTTAAGCCCTCTTGCACGAGTGTTTGCCATTGCTGTTTTTAAGCTAAAGTGCAGCTGATTCAATTATGTTCTTCACTCCTGCCTTTTTTCACCCGGTGCCAAACCCCAATTCTGCCACTGTGAGATGGGCTACACCTGCTTAAGACTCAGCTATTCTTCCAGCAGGTTACAGCCAGAGATTTTGAAAGACTTACAGACAGGTTTCCACCAAGCCCTTCTGATTTCTGGGAGGAACTGTCTTCTCTCAGAGGGCAGTTGTTAGGGCAGTCTGGAGAGCTGTAGTTTCTGTAGCTCGCTTCTGATGCAAGGCAGTTGAAACGGGACAAAAGCATACAGATACGAATACTTGGGAACTTTTATAAAGTTAGTCATGAGGGGAGCTTTTCTGAGAGTACGCCACTTTGTCCTTCATCTGGCCAGGGAAATAAATACTACAACAGCCTGAAAGCAGGTGAACATTATCCAGACTGCAATATTTTGGGAAACAGACTCTATGTTTTGGGAACTTGTAATTTCTGCAGTTGCAGAGATGCTCATTAAATATGTCTCATTCAATTCACAGTTTATTGAGCAGTTTACTGACAAATGACAAATAGGACAACTGTATCTTGCGTGACAGGTGATCTTGGAGAGGATGGTCTTCCCTGGGTTAGTTGTGTTCGTATCTGCTTGTGAAGTTTGACTTTTGAAGATTACTGTCTGGCAACACGGGTCTTGGTTAGCCATATTAACTCTCTAACAAGTATAACAAGGTTGTGTTGGCAAAGTATATGACTTCATGCAGCTGGGAAGACTTACCAGTGATTTATTTAGGCAACAATCGGCCTCTATTTTCTGAACAATGTGATTTTTAGGAGGACTACTCCGGTGTTCTTTCAGAGGATTTTGCCCGCTTCACGCTTGTGCGACTAGCACACAAGTTCCTGGTATGGCCATGCTTTAGTTACAGACCTAGCAGTTAGAAGACAATGTGCATTTCGTATTTCAAGATAAAAACCTACCGTTTGAATGCCAATAAGCCAGTGTGATCTGTGTTGCTGTGTCATGCTCTGCTGTGTACCGCAGGAAGTGTGTGTGTCATTGTTTTAATCTGAAGTGAACAGAAGATGCTGTTCTACGCAGGCACATTGCAGACGGGTGCAACTGTCCAAGGGTGGGGTAGGTGCAGGTGAGCAACAAACACTGCTTTATGTTCATATCTTCGCCTCGTTTGAAGATCTAGAAAGAGAAAACCCATCATGGTGATGCAGCCTTTGGCTTTTTTTTTTTTTTTTCCAAATGTGCTGGTATTACAAACCCTTAGACCTTTCAGTAACGATATGAGAAGTTTGGGTGAAGTTTCCTGGTTCTTCCAAAACTTAGAATGGCACTATATTTTCCAGAAAGTCAATTAAAATATAACAGAGCATTAAACCTACCAAAAGTATGCAGGAAAGTATTCCAGTTTCTTGACCGCTATTAAGTTCATAGTTAGAACAGTGTAGTAAACCAAAAACGGATGTAAAATTGTGACCCTGGAGAAATTCTACAAGGAGTCCAGAATAGTGACTTTCTCTGCACTAGATTTATGTATTCTACAGCTTTTCTAGCACAGATAAAAAGACCCAGATCAATGATACAATCTACCAATTTAGACCATAGTTTCTATTTTTAAGTGATACCTTAAATTTTTGCTGTAGGGGTTTGGGAGCGTTTTATGAAGGAACATTTGTCCTCTGACCATTTTGGATTATAAGGCCAGAATAAATACGGAAGGGAGAGCATACTGATTTTATAAAATATCAATATGAGGAGAACAAAGGATTCTTTCTGTCTCCTAACTGAAAAATACTCCGATTCTTTCCCACTCCTAAAGAAGGACTAAATGAACAAAGAGTTCAACTGAACTAAAACACCAACAGAAGCAGAAACGGTGAAAAGCGACAACAAACGAGGGAAGACGAAAAGAAGGGACATAAATGATTTGCTGTGTGGTACACAGGTTGTTAAGGCTGTTAACGATTGAACTGGTTATTGGGGATTACAAAGGGTTAGTAAACTGCTCTTCTCAGGAATTTCACTGAATGACAGAAATGGGCAAAAGTAAGGTTAGCGAGATGCCAAAGGAGGACTCAGAGGTTTGCCCAGCAGAAGTCATGCTCTCAGCTGAAGCTCCCTGGGCCTGGCGAGGCTGCCCAGAGTGAGGAGCCCAAACACAGGTGGCTTCAGGCTCCTTCCTCGATGGACATATTCAGACCGAGACGCTCCTCTGATGCTAATAACTATATAGCACTATTAAGTTACTAGCGTGATAGAGTTACAAGGAGTGTGGAAGTTGACAGAAATATGCAGTAATACTTGCTAGACCTGTAGATCTAGTTTGGGGGTTGGGTCTATTTGGGTTTTGTTTTCTAGGTTTTTTTTAATAAATGCAAACTTCCTAAAATCAACTGATACTTAAATATTTGTTAGTTGCCCTTGCTTTGAGTCCCATCTTAGTTACTACAGAGAAAATCAGACAAATAGGTTTATTAATACCTTTACAGTTGAGTACATCCAGCTTGTTAGTTCTGAGATCCCTCGTAACCGTAAAGTTATGGTTTAAAAACTGGAAGTCCCTTCCACTATTTTACCCATCATAATAAAGATTGCAACTAGCACTTTACTTAGTTGCAACTCTGGCTGCTTCTCTTCTGAGGTGTTTTTTTTTTTTAGGCTCACAGACTCAGATTCTTGGGCTGTGTCCCCACAAGTGGTGGCTTTAAAGAGGATTCAGAGGAGCACGGTGACTTGTTCTGTGATTTGTTTTGCTCTTCCAGTCTTGAAATCATAGTGCTGCTGTTCATAAACCTATCGTGCAGAATCCAGTCATGAGGTTTATATTTGGAAATAGAGGAATCTTTCAAACTCCATGTAGTAGAGATGGGAGGAGAAAGAATATCCAGACTTGTCATTTCACCAGAGAAGAGATCCTTGAGTTTCTAGAAACGCTTCTGGTATTGTACAGCAGTGTGATCAGCCTCTACCTGTGTTTGTGTTTTTAAGTAAACAAGTCTGCATTTCTGATGTTTCTCCCAAAGTCATAGACTCATCTTTACTCTCAATAGCTCTTGGACATGTTATTCTCACTGGTTGGCTGTAAAACAGAAAATTGGAGTTTGGCTGATTCATATAGATTGTGTGAAATAGTGAAAAGGTGTGTTGAAGCAGTGCTAGTGTTTGGCATTAGAAGGTTAGGGGAGTAATGAGCAGGTAGGAAAGCTGGGACGTCTTGACCATTTTAGGAATTGTAGGGATGCTTTAATGTATCACATTACAACCCACCCCACATTTGTGCAAAAATCATTCATCCAAACAGTGTGTTTGTATGTGATTCTACCTATTGACAATACAAAATCTGGGGCAAAACATATCTGTGAGTTAAAATTATTGGCATATTCTAAATGGGAATTCAAGCACAAGTGATGTGTCAAGTTAGCACAGGTTGTATTAGTTAACAAAATTCATCAAACAGCTCTGAGCTCCGATTCTGGCTGTAAGTTTATGCTTACTGGGGCTAACCTGAGTATAGTAATCAAGTGGAGTAACTCTTCGCTGCTCACTGTTGCAGTAATTTGAGCTGACTGTCACTGTGAAGGTGAGCGTTTGCTCGCAAGGAAGCTCCCAACGCTTGAAAGTTGTTCCTGCAGCAAACTCTGACATTATTCGGTTTGCATGCTCTCTGCTCTCAGCATGTTATCTTTTCGGGCTGCCTTGCTCCTTTATAATGTAACATGCAGCGTAGTAAATATGAGAGTATAATGATACAGTGATGAATCCATCAGTTAAGGATAAATGTCACTTAAGTTTTTTGGGTTTTTTTCTCATGAATTGTTCAAAAATTTGTGTAAAATATTGTGTTAAACCTTAGGATACGAAAGCAGAGATCAGCATATCGCTTTGCTGTGTAAGTTTAGGCTCGTATGTAAACAGGGTTTTAGGGAAATTATGCTTATGTCCCTTCCCCCTGAAAAATCAGAAGTCTATTTCTAAAACTTCCAAGTTCTTGCAGCTGCTTTTTGGGCACCGGGAAGAAGGGAAGTTGCACGTGGCCAAATTGTCTCTGTGTAACGCTTCAAGAAGGTTGGACTAGATGATCTCTAAGGTCCCTTCCAGCCTATCCCATTCTGTGATTTTCTATGAAGGTATCATTTTGGAATGTCTCATCATACACTTGTGTTCTGCAGAAGTCATAGTATCCATACTCATAAATAATTTGTGCTGTTTCTGACCTTAGAATCTGCTTTGTTAGCGGATTCCAAATAAGCTTGGAATAAAGCCTCACTTGATAAACTTGGTTTTAGTAGTTGATTGACGAGCATCTTGCTTGGGAGCTGTGGCCTCTATGAAGCAGCCTTTCAGCTCTTAGGGAAAGCAGTCTCCATGTTGTCGTCCGTGTATATCAAACCAGGCCTTGTAGTTACCTCCTTGATAATTCTCCCTGTAGCTACCCTGTGTTCCTGGACATCTTTTTGTTCCAGAAGACAGCCAGAGCTTTTGGCGCATCTCTACAGTCAGCGAGATTCAAGGAAGATGGCCCAGGCTGCTTCTGAACCAGGCTGCTGTAGAAGAACGTGCTGCATTAGCACACATCCAGGGTGATAACGGACCTTACCAGGGTCACCCAAACATCTCTTGAGCTTCAGCACTCAAGGTGGAGAATATATATATTGTCCCAGTCATGTAGGAGATGAGCGATAGTATCGTGTTTTCTGTTTTATGTGTGGATATTTACAGACTGTAGATTGCTCAACTCTGCCTTTTTCTATATAGTGCAGAAAGTTTTTCTGGCAGTCAAGTAGTTTGTCTCAATTTGGAATTTTTCCTTCTAAAACAAAAGCTTTTCTACTGCAAAAAAAAAGTTAGGGAAAAGTTTTCTTAAATCAAGATGCGGGTACAAAATGATGACTGGGTACCCACCCCCAGTTTCGATGGTTACTACCAGTGGTAACACTGTTCAGATGCAGCAAGATGGTTGTGTAAAGATTATAAGTGGCAAAGCTACTGTTGCCTGCTCTAAGAAAATGCAGAGGAGGATGCGTGTCTGACTTTAGGACTTGAACTGTGAATGACTGCAGGAGCAGGGTGGAAGTTCTCCAGCCTGTGGTAATATTTATCACAGAATCACAGGATACTATGCCCAGGATACGTATTTGTGTTACTGCAAGAGGCTCTGCAAGGCAGTAACTGAAGTTACGAGGTTTTGACATTCCCGATAGAGGATGAAGTAGGTTCTTCTGACGTGTGATGGCTGTAAATTCCTAAGTAAAGAAGGCTCAATGTTCTGTGTCGGTTGGGCTTGCCCAAGGTGTTTGAAAAGACCTCTTTGCATGCATCTCAGTGAGTGCTCACCGCAGAAAACATTCTGGTGGGCTGCGCTCCGACTTGACAAGGAGCAGGGATGCCTCATGGGGGGTGCTGCGCCGCATCCTGTGTACGTTGCCTTTTCTTCTTGCCGTTACATGCGCAGGCGTCCCGGGGCTGCGGTACAGCCACCAAGCCCCCTCCCACCCTTACCCCAGCAAAGCCTGGATGGAAACGTGGCACGGTGGTTGTGTGGTTAGTAAATAACTTCACCAGAGAACGAGTCCTTAAGTTGTATAATTGCCCGACAAGGTATGTCTACATCCTGGCAAGACTTTGCAGTTCCCGGTTGTGTGTTCAGTAACACACAAATAAGAATTTGGTCAGGAAGACCCAACAGTTTGGAAAGGAAGTGGACTTTGCAAGTGTGCCTGGAAGATGAGTTTGTAAACCCAGAGAAGTTTTGTGCCAGAACCTTTCTGAAACTGAAGGTGTGGCAGTTGCTTTTTATTACCTGGTGTGTCTGATTCTTAACCATAGCCATACTTGTAATTAAAAAAACCTAAGTAGTAGTTACTTGGTATAATGCTGTGGTGCTGGAAACATACGCTGCTGGATGAACAACTGAGTGCAGGCTTTTTGTAAATAGAGCTGACGTTGCGATGAGGTACACCTGAGCAGGTTTCTCTTGTATTTATAAGGAATAAAGTTGGAGGGATTTTGCTATTTAGTAGTTTCTTCTTTTTTGTTTTCGAAGAAAGGTTCAGATATGTTACTCAAGTAATCCTCAGTGATCCGCTTTCTAGGTTTTATTAAATGCTTCTACAAAACTTCCTCTGGATCACTTACCTAGAGCTGGCTTTTTTGAATGCTCAGATGAATACCGTCATCGTTAGTGGAATCAAGCGTCCTTTCTCTTGTGTGCGACTACTGCACAAGTACTTCTCCAGTCCATGTGGACAAGAGTAGGTGCTGGTTTTATTACGAAGCGTTTATTTGAACATAGGCTTGTTCCCCTTGTCTGCATGTTGCTGGCTTGTTGACGTGGTAGTTCCCTGTCAGTCTGTTGTGCAACTGTACTCTCGGATTTGGCCCATCTGTCGTAACCTGCGAGAGAGGTGCTCCAGATAAACACAACTCTGAAGGCTTTGATGTGACAGCACTTCAGCCCATTTTTGGTTTTATTCTTCTGTGGCAGTATTAAGATGGCAGAACAAGTAAACTGGGAGAGCTTTTCCCAGATGTCTTTAGAAACAGTGAAGTTTGTATTGCACTGATTTTATTTTTCTCTATATAAAGTTACAACCTTTAAGGGGAGAGTAGGGTTTCTTTCTTCCCTGTTATCTTTCCTTCTCTGAGTTCCTTGGTTTTCCTGGCCCAGAAACTTTTAATTTATATTCATACTTTAAGGAAAGGCTTTAAGCATCTTGACATTTTGGAATGCTTGACACCATTCGTTGGTAGGAGATAGCAATTACATATTTTGTGTCTGGAATCATTGCTGGGGATGGGAGGGAAGAAGGAAATAAAAGCTTCCAGTTATTTGCTGCTTTTGTCAGTGCTCTTGCTAATTCATGGAGAGCAGAGCCACATCTTGGAAAGAAATAGGAAGAGAAAAGCTCTGACGCGTGCCTTTAGGAGACAGAGCTCCTGTTTTTCAGCCGAGTGCTGGCGTACCTGTAAGCAGCGTGCTGCCGTGGGAACCTGTCACCTGCCTCGCTGCGCGCCTGCCAGCAGCCAGCCTCAGCCACCCTTCGGTGGGGTCTGCATTTCCTTAACGGTCAGCTGGGTCCTGGGAAGAGAGGCAGCACCAGGTATTCAGCTCTGGGCCTTGGAGCTGTGACTCCAGTGTGCTTAGGATTACTCGAGCTAGCTGGAGTACAGAAAAAGCAGCCAACCTGCAGCAGAACAGGCTTCAGCATGCTCTTGCCACTCTCATGGGTGCTTCTGCTGCTGCCTTTTTCATTGGTGTTTGTACCCAAGCTAGTGAGATGAAAATTAGGTCACGTCTATCTGTCTGTCTGCAGTTACACCCATGTGCTAGCAGTGTAGGCACACCTGAAGTTTTTCTTTATTATTTTTTTCCTACCCGGTAAGTCCTCCTCCTTCTTCCCCACCCCAAAGATGAGAGAGTAAGTGAATCCAGAGTGTTAGAACAGAGGAAAAGGGATTTTGCTGCTCTGTCTGATAACGCCAGGAATTTATCACTGTGATTCTCCCTGAATTTTACAGGCAGAAGAAATAGCACTATCCTGGTTTTAGGGAACTGGAGAATTGGATGAATACATATGTTCATAAAGTATTTAATTACAAGATGTCAGTTATGTCATTATCGTAGCCTCAGTAAATTTGTGTGAAAGTCTGAGCCTGTTTTATATGGTCAGGGTGGTTACATCCCTACCTGGACTTCTCTGAAGACTCCAGGTGCAAGTCCTGAGCCTAAAAATGCATTTCTCAGGTTCATATGTATGATCCCTGTTAACTCTAGGTGATGCTAATTATGTCCTAAAAAGAAAAAAAAAAAAGTTCTAGGCAAAGATAACTCAATTTTACTGAAGTCCATTCATATTTGCAATGGCAGATACCCAGACATCCTTCTTTTTTCCTACTTCCTTTCCCATCCTCCAGTCTGCAAGGCTTTTTTTTTTTTTCCCTTAAAGAAAATAAACTTTCACTTCCAGATTCAAATGCATTTCTATTTTCTATTGCTGTAAATCTCAAAATGAGCAAATAGGAAGGGAAAGACCTTCAGGTAAAAATCATGACATAAAGCTTAACCCTGCCCTGTTTGGGGCATTAATTCTTTGTTTCTGTCTTCAGTTTAAAATATAGAACTTATTTTTTTGTCTGAGCAGAGGTGTTTTATACCTGTGTAGAGGTTTTTTGTGTGTAATTCAGTACAGCTGTAAGATATGTTTTAAACAGATAGGAATTTTGGAAATGTATAGGTCTTTCAGGAATGCACAGTTCATGTTGTCATAGTTTTTCAACTTACCACGGTCCAAACTTTATTTTAGGTAATGTAAGCCAGATGGGTTTTTCTTACTTTTGTACACTAGTATTTGTATTTAGGATATTTTAAAATGATTTATACTGATACTGCTGAGGCAGTATGCATTATATAATAATGATTAAGGATTTATTTTTTTTTACTTCTGTTGTTTCCTTTGGGTTTTTTAATGTTAGTTATGGATTAGGTGCTACAAAGATTAGATTAGTTTGTATTTCCCTAGGAAAAAAGATTGCTTAAAAAAGGGTTTCTGGTATGATTTGAAAGAAGAAAGAAGAGTGGCTTATACAAATGCAATAAATAAATAAATAAATAAAGCTGGAAAATGTATGCAGGTACAATACTGCAGGAAACATGAGACAGCATAAAAACAGCCTTCTTTGCAGAAATATTTGATCAAGTATGCTTCTTCCTTGAGAAAGAAAATTCAAATTAGTAATTGTGACAGTTGTCAACTTCTAAATATGATCAATTTTGTAAGCTCCATTACAATTTATTTTCTTTGTAGATCATAATTTCAGATAAATATCACTAAAAGGCAATTCTGAGATGAAAAGACAAAGGCAATTAAATTCTACATTAATTTGTTTACCAGTGTCACATGGAATAAATCTCTGGTAAGTTTCGTAAAATTATCTAGATGTGCCAGTAAAGGAATAATTTTGAAGAATACTGGAATGGAGAAATCTGAATTATTTTCTGTAGTCACGTGTTTCATTAAACGTTATGTAAATGATACTTTCTATGACAAAAAAAATCGTGCTGCCCAAATTATATTGGGATGCCTCTTACATACAAATGCAAAAACCAGCAGTGAGCAGAAGCTCCAAACCAGTGCTTGCTTGTTCTCTGGTTTCAATCAGTGGAACTTCTCATAAGCATAACCCCCCACTCATGAAGAAGTACAGAGTAGCTTGAAAAGATCAATTTTGAACTCTTTTGGTTTTAAAGATAACCTTTAAAATGTGAGCTGGTGCGACGTAGAGTTTCCAGGAATACAAACAGAATGATTGCTTCTGCTTCAGTCCTCACTGAATGGAAGAGCAACAGCAGGGGGAAAAAAATAATGTAACGGGGATGGGGTTTTTTCTTTCTTGAGAGCACTGCAGGCAACATGAAAATTAAGACAAACATCTCAATTTTATACTGTTTGGCAAATCTACAAGTAAAGATAGCAGCTTTGCTTCCTCAGCAACTAATACCTGTACTTCTCTAGATTTCATGATTTGTGCTGGTGCTTTTAAGGCAGATGATGGAATTCTACAATATCCTGGGTTGGAAGAGACCCGTGAGCATCACTGAGTCCAACTCCTGACTCCACAGAGGGCAACTCAAAAGTTCAGCCGGGTACCTGAGAGCATTGCCCAAACATTTCTTGAACCCCAAGAGATTTGGGGCTGTGACCACTTCCCCAGGGAGCTTGCTCCAGGGCTTGACTGGAACAGCTAAGGTATTAGTTGCTGCTGTTGACCGTAATACCTTGCTTGTAAGTATTTCTTCACTTAACTCTTTAGATCTTTTCTATTCTCTGCTCTATCTTTGGCTGAAATGAGAAGTAACTGCCATATTTTTCTGCATTTGTTATGCAGAAAGATATAGGTGAAGGTTTGTCCCTAGTGTTAGCTGTGAGAATCAAGCATGCTCACTTTGTTCTTTATTTTTAAATTATTTTTTATTATTT
>NW_009736257.1:0-9388 GCF_000703405.1 Apaloderma vittatum | reverse complement strand
AACATTCTGTGATTCTGTGATTCTGTGAGAAATAGTTACCAAAGATAGATTGTGCCAAATTAACTTGGTGTTTTCCTTTGTTAAAATGCCTCATGTTTTTAGAGAACAGAATTGCAATAAAGCAAATCCGTACAGATTTCAGTTAAGTAACTGACCTGGTGTTATGTGGAAGTCAGTGTGATGATGCAGGAAAATCAGAGGGAAGAAACCAGCTGAAGAGCAACAGCAATGGCTGTACTTAGAGATTGATCAGACTATAGGGAGATGATTTTTGTAACTGTGGATTGGGGATTGACTGCATTTGTAATTTCTGTTAATGATTATGTCCAAAGAAAAGAACTGATTAATAAAATACACTGGTGACAGAAAGAAGGTATCTGGCATGCAAAGTAGGACTGAACTGCCATAAAGCAAGGGCTCAATTAACAGAATTCTAAAGCAACAAAGGCAAGGGACTTAGAGACTAGGAAGAATTTAGAATCAGAATGAATCATAGAATGCGTTGGGTTGGAAGGGACATTTAAAGGTCACCTAATCCAACCCCCTGCAGTAAGCAGGGACATCTTTAACTAGATCAGGTTGCTCAGAGCCCCATCAAGCCTGACCTTGAATGCCTCCAGTGTGGAGCCTCCGCCACCTCTCTGGGCAACCTGTGCCAGCATTTCATCACCCTCAGAGTGAAGAACTTCTTCCTAATGTCTAATCTAAATCTACCCTGCTCTAGTTTAAAACCATTACCCCTTGTCCTCTTGCTGCAAGCCCTTGTAAGCAGTTCCCTCCCAGCTTTCCTATAGGCTCCCTTCAGGCACTGGAAGGCCGCTATGAGGTTTCTCTGGAGCCTTCTCTTCTCCAGGCAGAACAACTCTCTCAGCCTGTCCTGACAGCAGAGGTGCTCCAGCCCTTTGATCAGTTTTGTGACCCTTCTCTGAACCCGCTCCAACAGGTCCATGTCCTTCTTGTGTTGAGGGCTCCAGAGCTGGACACAATACTCCAGGCGAGGTCTCACCAAAGCAGAGCAGAGGGACAGAATCACCCGTCTAGATCTGCTGGCCACGCTTCTTTTGATGCAGCCCAGGATGCAACTGGCCTTCTCGGCTGCAAGCTCACATTGTTGGCTCCTGTTCAGCTTTTCAACCACCAGTACAATCAAATCCTTTTCCAGAGGGCTGCTCTCTAGCATGTCATCCCCCAGCCTGTACTGAAAATGAGTATTGCCCTGACCCTGGTAAGGGCAAGGTCTTGGTGCAGGACCTTGCACTTGGCTTTGTTGAACCTCATAAGGTTCACGTGAGCCCATTTCTCCATCTTGTCCAGGTTCCTCCGGATGACAGCCTGCCCCTCTAGTGTATCAACTGCACCACTCAGCTTGTTGTCATTTGCAGATTTGCTGAGGGTGATTTCTTCAGTACATATGGGTCCATCAGCTGCTGACAAGAGAAAGGGCTGACTGGTTTCATCAGTTGTCCATCACGTCTACAGACCATTACTGTGACATCATAATGAAAAATGAAAACACATCTAAGATCTATATGTGTTGTATTTCAGGTGCATTAAAGGGAAATAATTATGCAACTGCATAAGCTAGGCCCTTACACAGAGTACTCAGAACAACTTTGTCACAGTGAAGATTAACACACACCGGGAGAGGTTCGGGAAAGAGGACCTTAAAATAGCCAAGGAAATATTTATGTCTTCAATATAAGCCAGAAAGTGTCATGTCTAGCTCTGTCAGATGTAGTTTCAGAGGGTAACAAGGGTAAGCACTGGGAAGGAGTAACTACGCAAGTCAAAGAACACTGTCCTGAGAACAAATGAGTATGAATTAGCTCCCAATGACTGAATCTAAACTTACGACTCATCACCACCAGAAAATCTGGAATGGTTCATTACTGAGGGGAGTGGAGGCAAATAGCTGTCTTCCATCTAGAGTGTGCTACCCTTGTTCATGGCTCATGGTTGTGGGGTTGCTGTGGTAACAGAGGTGGGAAGGATTTATGAGTCCCATGTTTCCCAGCTTCCTCCACGTTCAAGTTGCAGTTCTATACAAGCAATACCTTAGCAATACATTCCCAATACAAGCAATACATTAGCAAGCAATACATTGGTTCACATGCTTAACTTTAAACATAAGATTGGTCCCATCAGGTCTTATTTCAGGGAAAAACCTGAACTGCGAGAAAAAAGACATAATGAGGAACTTCTCATTTAAATTCAAGCAAGGCAACCCATCCAAGCCTAACAGAAAGAAAGATTTTGCTGCATTTTATAAACTAAATTTAATGCATTATAACATAAATACATCAGTGCATAAAGATGAAAAATATCTATGCTATAACCAAAATCTGACCTCAATTTACTTCCCATTAGATCAGTGAGAATCAAAAGCTTGCAGCATCAGGGCCCCTCAGGTTCTTTTGTAATTCTGGTAAACTGCAAACTTACTGATTCAGTGTTGGTTGTGATAGTCATAAGGTTGCATGTGATAGTCATAAGTGTTCCAATATATGTAACATGTTGCAAGTGTCCACTGTCATATACCCTTATATATGTATTTAATGTACATGTATATGTATTTGACTTCAATCAAAGTGCTAAACTGATGTATTATAATATGGTAATTAACATAGCAACAGACCTATTCTACGTTGCTTCCAGGTAGAATATCAAATTTATAATCCCTTTTTTCTCTACCAAAATTAAAATAAGGATATCATATCTGAACATGTAGTTACTGTCACAGAAAATCCCTTTACTGAAGGCTTGACAATAACAAGCTCAACACAACATGTATGTTTAGGGGGCTGGTTAGCTCAGTCAGTTGAGCGTAAGGTTAGCAACGCTAAGGGCGTGGGTTCGATTCCCATTTGCTCCCCATGTGTTGCCTCATCTAGTCAACAGGTTGTGTCCCTGGCAGCAGGGAGACTGGATTAAAATGATCTCTAAGGTCCCCTCCAGCTAAGGCCATTCTATGATTCTATAATTTTATTGGAAGTTGCCTTCTGTACAAATCCTTCTCTATAAATATCCCTGGCCTGTTGAAGTGTTGTACTTTGTACACACACTATTTAACTGATTTTATCATTTGCAGCTTGAAACAATCTTTGAAGTGTGCCAGTGTGCTGTGACCTTCTAAATGCCTTTATTGCTTGGTGGAAAGGCTGAGTCACTCATTGTGAGGCATTTGTGGAGGATGCAAAATCAAAAGAACAGATGGGATGGATTCAACCCATGTGTGGCTTCAGTCAGTGGTGCTCTGAAGTTAAATACGGACTAAGATTAGGCTTCCTCCAGGAGAAGGAAACTGCATTGGGCTGAGGAACCTGGAGTAACGCTGTCTTGCCCCTACCACAACCTTGCCCCACGTTAGGGCATCATAGGATGTTGGTGTCTGGTGCAGTAAGACACATTTTGCACTTCCTGTATTAAGAGGTCTGAACGTGTTCTAGTGCTGCACAATTCTTTCAGTAAAGAAAGCCCTACATAAAAGCTAAGCTATATTCAGACTTCAAAAGATGTTCCAAAATGACAGAAGTCAACCCTTGGTGGAAAGTTCAGAGTAGGGAGAAAATTCAAATGCCTCTTATTTTTAACTGAGAATGTAGCAGTTTGTCTCAATTTCCCAGCTCAAACAATGTGGCAGGCTGGTGAGAGTGAGATATTTTCTATGGGCTCAGTTCCTACTATTGTTTGCAAGCCAAATGTGAGGCTAGATAGTAATGGGTCAGCCCACTCATAGTCATGGCACAGGCATCTCTTAGTAGTGACATGCCTGTGTATTAGAACAAAGAAACACGTGAAGGCAAGGGACTTGCAGTCTTCTTCCTTTCTCATAAGCATTTTGGCAAGAAAATTTTGAGAAAAACACTAGGGTTTCTGTAGAAAGTTTTATTATTATTTTTTAAAAAATGCTTTTAGTACTTATCACAATTATTTTTTCCTAAGAGTTAAGCATCTAAGCTGTGATAGCTAAGTAGTTTCTCTGAAAATAGTGTATTTATGGCAGAATCCAATGAAGCATAGGCAGGTACTTATTTAGCAAGAGTAGGGTTATTGTCTGTTTTTCATATTGTCATATTTCTGCAGTTCAAAGTGATGACCCAAATTACATTATTTAAACTTGTTTGTTAAATTGTGTGTGTGAGCGCACATGTGTATCTCTGTGTCTATACATGCACACACAGGCACACATACATCTATCAAGCATCATATTTGCACACCATGTTGGCTCTCAAAAACTGTTAGAAAGCTGGACTTCAGATAGAACAAGATCAGGCTTAGTCTTGGATAAAAGGAGATTGCAAGAAAGCAGGAAAGAAGCATGAGATGGAAATACCCTCTTTATATCACTTGAGGCTCCCTAACTGACCCCATACCTCAATTTTAAGAGCTTTGAGGAATAATGAAGTTGTAGAATTGTTTTCAACAAGACTGTAACTGTGGACGTGACCTTGCAAAGGATGCAACTTTCCTCTCCATTCAGCTTTGCTCACAGCAATGGTATTCACAGGGACTGAATATGTTATATTTTCTGTCCCTACTTGTTAAATAATTTAACTGGTAAATATTACCTGAAAAGTGAACGTTAGTTAAATAAAATCTTTTAACATGAAATTACTAATTCTTTGATACCAGACTCAAATACATTTGCTGCAATTATTTTGAAAATATGTCTAACATTAATGGGTGTCAATGAAGGCTGGAAAAATGTTTTTCAAGGTGAGTGTAGGATGTCAAGTTCATTGTATAATAAATTCAGGTAGGTAATTATCACAGTGGATTTACTCTGAATTGTCACTACTGGGGTGCCAGCCTGATAAGGGCATAAATTAAGGTCATGTGGGAAAATGCTTGGACTGAAGACTGCTGTCCCATTAGTGAGTGCATTTGTTGAAGTGGGCTCACAAAGTCAACCAAATGTATGATTTGCTTTTTTCTTCAGTTTGCAATTGTGTCCATGGTCCAGGATCCCATTTCAGCTCTCCCCAGTCTGTCAGTCCCCAGCATCACAACAGTGCCTGTGTGTAGTAGCTCCCCAAAGCCATATCCTGCCTAGCCATGAGACCTGATTTTGGGCTGATGCTGGCTTGAGCTTGGGCCTTGCCCATCACCGTGGAACTGTCTGGCAATCACTGGGCCTGTTCTTGACCTGTGGAGTGACTTCCTAGATTAACCTAGTCCCTTAAAAAAACATTTGCAAGATGTTCCTTTGCATAAGATTTGCATTGGTCGTGATGTCTCTGTACAAACTTCTTTTGGTGCTCCTTCAAACATCACCCTATGCTGCTTTCATCCATGCCTGAAGCGTTGGGGTGTTTACCTGTCTATCCACCATCACTTTTTGCTTTCTGATAATGGGATGGCCCAAGTATTCTTTAATTTCTGGCATATGATCTGGTTTGTTGCTGCACTCTTTGAAAGTCATCATACCTACCCTTTATTGTGACATTGGGCTTTTGGATTTGAGCTACTGGAGTCATGCTGAGATCCTGAACTTCTCCGCTCTTTGTGGATACCTAAAAATTCAGGAAACTTTGGAGCACAGAAGTCAAAGCACAGATATTTTTGTTTAAAACATTATTGCTAGCTTAAAAGGCATACTACAACACTGCTTTAAAATAGAGGATTTGGAAGCTGCCTCACATGGAAGCAGGATACAAAACATGGACCTCTTTGCAGTCAGGCAGGACTTCGATAGAGTATTATGGTAGTGGTCTACACATCATTGTGAATGTGACTAGTGTGCCCAATGTCAACAAGAGTGATGGGACTGAAAAAACACAGCATGAAGAGGTACCTGACTGAGTTTTGTTTTCCAGCCTTTAGTTAAAATCTCCCCGAAACATGTTCAAAGTGTCTGCCAGCAATCCATAGCCCACCTCGAAAGCTGTCTGCCAGATGGACAGCCCATGGCTCACCTATCTCTTTGTTTCTCTTCTAACCAAGCCTTAGTCAAATATTGTCCCTATGGTTTTCAGCTGTTGTGCTGGTGCCCCCATCCACTTTACAGACAACAATACCAAGTGAAGAAAAAAATGTTTTATGATAGGTCTGTATTGCACTCCACTATTTAGAGTTACTTTCAGTGGTGCAATGGAATTATCATCCGCAAAATCTCACAAAACTAGGGAAAAGCTCTGGAGAAAGGAAAAGCAGCACATTGGCTGATATGGAAAGCAGACAATGAAGAATGACTGTAATTTTTGTCTCATTCACAAGGTTCCCTCCTGAGAGTGAGAAAACCTTTTGTTTGTCATTTCTGCCCACAGCAAGTGAGAGGAGAGAAATAAACGGAGGAAATGATCAATGACTGAATTCACAGAAGCTTCTGAGAAAAGGAGAAGAGCTGAATAGGGTGAAGAGATTTTGACTAAGGCACCAGTAGGGATGCTTCCTTCTGACCAGAAAGATTGCAGAGAAGGGGCTTTTTGGACTCAAGAATTCACCTGAAAGAACAATACTGGGTCCGAAAAGAGAATGAACATGGACCATGAGGTGATGAAGCATAAATAGGCGAATAACTGCTGGAAAAGGCAGTCTATCAAAGTTGCCATCCAACTTGTGTATTTTTCTTTCTCTCTTTGGTACTTTACGCTACCAGTGGGCCTGAAATTTCATAAGCCTCAGTCTTTCCCAAAGTGGAGACTTCCTCCTAGAGAGGAGGGGTTTGCCACAAGAACTCTTCACTGCTGTTCCTTCCTTTGCAGTAGAATAAAATCAGCTGCTCTGGGAACTGAGTGCCTTTAATCCAAAATGGAGCAAGGTCACTTTGCCATTTCAGTTCCCTGAGTCCCCTTTACCAAAAAAAAGGCTCCGTCAACAAGTGCTCTGATCCCTTGCAGCCCAGAGGTGACATTGATGTTACACCACCTCAGTCCTCAACTTTTAAGAGGAAGGAGTGAAAAAATGGAAACAGTAGCACTGAACTCTTCTGGCTAGAACCAAAACCCTGAAACATCCTTTATTTTTGCATTCCCCATGTTTGCATAATAAATGTTAGGGAAATTAAATAATTTCTGGTTCTATCTTGCTGATTTTCCTGCAAAGTGTTTTTTTTTTTAATCCTGAAGGCAAAAACATTCCCCTGAATGGAAAACTCAACTCCTTCCCGGCTGTAAAATATATACAGATGTATAAAAGAAGCTTAATATTTGAAAAGTACTTTCGCTCTTTAATAGATTAGATCAGGACATACTAGTAGCTCTGGCGATGGGTGCTTCTAAATTTTTATGAAGTAGTGGAAAACAAAATCCTCTTTACAAAATGAAAATTTCTTCCCCCAATAATTCTGCCAACCCTAACATTGTGCAGGCATCTCTCTCAAATTGAAATCATACCCCTTGCTCTATTTAACAAGAGTGAAGGCAACTAGGCCATAAGAAACCAAAACTGTGCAGCAGAAATCCAAATGTATGGTGCTGCCCTGTTCACCAAGCTGTGAGAAACCACACAGAACAATGGGCAGTGCTTTTTCCCAAGGCTTTAGGAAAGCCTTCCCAGAGCTCTCCCAAAGCTTTTGAGAACGTTTAGCCTTTCTGCAATGCATATGCTCAGAAGTACATTTAAGAGAGTTTCCCAAAGGCTGCTAAGCACATCCTTATCTGCCACCACCACCTTTGCAGAGCTCTTCTTGCTCTCACAGCTGCCATCCAGCCCAGAGCAGATATAATCCAAGCGAAGCACAGCTAGTCAGAGCCCAGCCTGCAGGCAACAACCAACCTTCTTCAGTCCCTCAGAGGAGTGTCCCTGTCCTCAGAAGTAGTGTGATCTCTTAGTTGCTTTGATCCCACTGTCCTACTGATGTCTTTATCTGCCATTGTGGTAGAAGAAGGTGGGAGGGGAAGAGAGAACATTTTTAGGACTGAGAACTTCATAAAGCTTGCAGAAAAACTTGTGATCCACACTGCCACCAGAAATGCTGTGTTAGCTGACTGATCAACACTAAAGTGGTCAACTCCTGAGCGGTAGTTGTAAGATGGACACCTCCAGCCTGACAATATCCACACGTTTTGGACTGTGGAGATGTGCTCTGCTGTCCCTTTGCTGCTGATGCAGCTCTGGGGTAAAATTTCAGGAGCAATGTAGCTGCTGCTGGTCTAGTCAAGTTGTAGCATGACTGCTCTCTGCTAGATGACACTTCTTCCTGGAGCTCAGAGATGGCACCTTATGGGGTAAAGTTATTTCAAGTTCCTCCTTAAGCAGCTGTTTAGTTGTCCTTTCCACCTGTCACAGCAGCAGCAAACAGGATGGGGAAAGCCATAGCTGCCTTTGCTTGTAGTATAAAACGAAAGTTGCCTGCTTTGCAAAACTGACTGCATCAGTGGCAGTGGGTGAGGAGGTCTGCGTGGGCGCCTGAGGGTGCGCTACAATAAATGTGAGGGGATGGAGTGGAGGATGGTGGTGAGAGCAAGCTGGTGGGACTGGTCACCATGAAGTGGCTGCTGCATGGGTACTGCTCCATGGTAGGTTATACCAGAGATGCCCCATGCACCAGGGATACAGCCCCGTGACTCCCTGGGCTCAGCAGTAGTGTGACAGGAGACACAGCCACAGCGCCAAAAGCGTAAGTTGGAGGAAATGCCCCAAGGGAAAACAAAGACTCAGTAAGTAATTTCCTCCGAGCTGAACAGAAAGTCATCTGTGTTGATTCAGCTATTGCGTACTAGTCACAACAGAACAAGTCGTTTGCAAGCAGCAGAGACCCTGCTTGTTTCCTCTAGACTGACACTTAGAAACACGAGATGTATTTCAACTGAACTTTACAAGCTCTTTTCCTCTCATTGGGGTTTTACAAGACTGTTTCTGAAGGTAAGGCTGGGCTAAGAGAAGGAGGTAAAGAAGAAAGCCTGTGTGACATCTCACTACAGATCCTGAAATCAGAAGTTCATCACTGACTCCTCATGGATGCAAAAAGACACCTTCAGTTTTTCTGGCTGTAGGTGAGTGTCTGAACTTTGAGGTGGCTGGATGCGACGGTCACACGTGGTTAAGTATGAAGAAAGGCGTCGTAACCCCGGGGGCTGCCTGGGCATGAGCAGATCAGTGACGAGCATCCCACAGGAGCAGCTTGAGGGTGCACAGGCTCCGCAGGATAGAGGAGCGCTGGTCCACCGTTTTCCCGTAGCCCTGTGCGTCCTCCCTCTTCACCGCAGTTTGCAGCGAGAAACACCTGAGCCAAAGCACCGCTTACACTTCTTTTAAAGCCGGCTGATGCCAAGCACATGGGTGCATCTAGGCTCTGGAGGAGAGTTTGCCTTTTTTCTTATTTTCTTTTTATGTTTTTTTCATTTTTACTTCACTGTACTGACACAGTTCTGTCCGGCTCCTGCCAGCTCTGTTCGATGTGGGCCACCTTCCTACTTCAGCTTCTCACCGTCCCACCCCTGCCCCG
>NW_009736256.1:2834-6140 GCF_000703405.1 Apaloderma vittatum | reverse complement strand
TGCTTTCCCTCTCTGTGAATAACACCGCTTCGAGGCAGAGCAAGAAGGCTGAAGATGACGACGACGACCTACTCGATAGCCGGGACCGCGTGGAGGACATTGCCAAGTTTCCCTACGTTGAGTTCACGGGTCAGGACAGCATCACCTGCCCCACTTGCCAAGGCACTGGCTGCATCCCCCCAGGCGATGGGTTTAAACACGAAATAGGAAAACGTCGTGGATACCATGAGCGACTTCGTGTCTGTACGGACCCAGTTAACCCGTTCCTTCTGCTTTCCAGAGCAAGTAAACGAGTTGGTGGCTCTGATACCCTACAGTGACCAGCGGCTCCGGCCGCAGAGGACGTAAGTGTGTAGTAAGAGCGAAACTGCGTCTTTGCAAACAGGGCTCTTTGTTCCTTTACTGCCTGACTAAGCGTTTTGCCCGCTCTGCAGCCTCTCCTTCATCTGGCAGTTTGTTTTTAACCAAGTATGTCAACAAATACAATTTAAAGCGTGGCTTTAAATGCTTCCTGTGAAATCCCACCGCAGCGTGAACGTGAAAACAATGGCCCTACTCACACACTTCATCCCCACACCCGCTACTCAAGCTCTGAGAAAGAAACTGCCTCATCCACAGCACAAACCGGAGACTGTGAAAACGCTCTGGGGGCAAAAATAGTTCTTTGGTTACTCATTACTAAAAAGTAAACTTTAAAGGCTGACGGTTTTGAGCAATTTCAGGTATTGAGGATGTTTGAGCGGCGCTTCGGTGTCCGTTCCAGGGAAGAACAAATCTCTGGTGTTTGCTGACCGGGTTGGGTTTTAGGGACAAGGTCTCTTGCAGCTGGAGACGCCGTGTTAGGGCAAAAGGGGTGACGGTGTCTCTGCCTCTTCCAGGAAGCTTTACGTCCTGCTCTCGGTGCTGCTCTGCCTCCTGGTGTCGGGGCTGGTGGTTTTCTTCCTCTTCCCACGCTCGGTCCTGGTGGACGATGACGGGATTAAAGGCGTTCAGGTTTGGTTCGACAAGAAGAACTCCATCATCGTCCTCACCATCACGGTAAAGATCTTCCGCGCGTCCCGCTCCCGAGGGCGCCGAGCCGCCGGGAAGGCGGCCGCTACTCCTCGTCTGCCCCCTTCTCTCCACCCAGGCCACTTTACGGATCAGGAACTCCAACTTCTACTCGGTGACGGTGACCAGCCTGACGAGTCAGGTGCAGTACATGAACACCGTGGTGGGGAGCCAGCAGATCACCAACGTCTCCAGCATCCAGCCGCTGAGCAACCGACTGGTATTCACCTATTTCGTAGCATAAAATCACCAAATCGAGTAGGAAACCTGCGAGTAAACTCGATACTCTGTGCCTTAAAGCTTTGCTTGGTGAAAATAAACTTAGGGCTGGAGTAGCCCCTGCTTTGTGACACCCCCTGAAAGGCAGCAGCAAGTAGGAAGGACTCTGAAAAGGGTGGGTTTAAGCTCGAGTACTCGAGCCACACGTGAATGTATTTTTATTTTATGTTTTCCAGGTGAATTTCACCGTGAAGGCGGAGCTGGGCGGACCCTTCTCCTACGTGTAGTAAGGATGCGCTGCTCTCTGCACGTAACTGGGGAGAGGGGGGCGAGATTCAGCTGCTTTGATTTAGAATTTGCTCTGGAAATGAGTCGTTTGCTGCTGACTTCCTGGACAGTCACTGTCTGCTAGAAAGGACTTGAAAGGCCTCGTTGTCGGGATGTTGTGACGCGGTTCTTGGACCGTGTCTTGACTCGAGTTGGCGGCCGAGGGAAAATCCTTGTCGGAAGATATCGAGAAACTCAAGTATCTCTGCGTGGCCCCCGCTGACCTGTTTCTTCGCTTCTGTCTCTTCCAGTTTCTTCTGCACGTTTCCCAAGGTGAAGGTCCACAACATCGTCATCTTCTTGAGGTGGGTGCTTCCTCCGCTCTTCTCCCGGCTCCAAAGGGAGCTGCTGCCGCAGCAAATCTAGGGGGCACGAGTTAAAATCCCGCTTGGCAAGCACCTCCCTCCTGCTTCCACGTGTCAGCTTTTCGCGCGGGCCGGGTGACACAGTTGGGTGAAACCGTTAAGATGGAAAAGCAGAAGATGACGAGCTCTCACGTGGGGGCGGGCGCTGTCCGGACTCGGCTCCGTGCGTCCCTGCCAGCCCCACTGGGCAAAACCCTGAGGATCTGCAGCTTTTTCGACGGGGAAAGAGCGGCATAACGAGCGTAAAACCCTCCGGGTTGGTTCATTCTCGCTCTCGCGGGTCCTGTCACCCCTACCCCTAAACTGCTCTTTTCCCCCCCCTCCCAGGACGTCGGTGAAGCTCTCGTACATCGGGCACGTGACGCAGAGCGCGCTGGAGACGTACCGCTACGTGGATTGCATTTTTTTTCCCCGTCGCCCAGGACCCCCTGCTCCTGCCTCCCGCCTGACGCGGGGGGCACCCAAAGCCGAGAGCGAGCCCTGAAGGCGCAGAAAGATTTCTAGAAGGGGCTGGGAACTTCGAAACGGAAGCAGAGGGGGGTCAAGAGTGACTTTTCAAGGTACTCGAGAGCTCTTGGGGCTCTTCCGCGCGCAGCCGGGCTGCGCCAAACCCGCGTGGGGCGCGAGCAAACGGGGTCCCTTCCCCAAATCCAGCTCCTGCTGGGTGTCCCCCTCCCTTTTCTGGTTGGGGAGACTGGACCCCCGAGCTTCGTGCTTCGAGATCTCGAAGATCCCAAAGGTTTAGCGTCGGTTTTTCGGAGCTTTACGCCGCGTCAGGTCCTTTCCGAGTAAACGTGAGTTGACTTGAGCAAAAAAAAAAACCCCAAATTTCAGTGAAGGATGCTTGATTTTGTGAAATAAAAGCACACCTTGCTATTGATTTTTTTTATTATTATTATTTTTTCCTGTCTCGCTGAGTTCCTAGAGCCACATTCTGACTAAAACTGAGCTGGACGTTTCCTGAAGAAAAGCTGCGGCTTCCTCAAACTTCGTCCTCGCTCAGTATCACGTCACCTCCCGCCCAGAAGGATTTCAGCGCTTGGGGATGAGTTTTTGGGGTGTTTTGAGGATCAGGAAACTCCAGCAGGGAGCAACGAAGCGTCTCCGTCCCCACCTGGGTCACTCACGGCCCCGGGCGGTCACGAGCTTCTCGCACGACTTCCCTTGAGTTCTGACGAGTCAAACTTTTGGGGTTTTTTTTTGTGTAAGGAAGACGAAATCCCAATTTTTGCACCTCGCTTTGGGCCGATTCCGTTTCTCCTCCTCTCGCCCCGCCAGCCCTGCCCTCGGGGCTGCTGTTTTCCTGCTCCTCGGAAGCGGCCGCTGCGGGGGGTTTCCTTTGAAA
>NW_009736256.1:2302-2756 GCF_000703405.1 Apaloderma vittatum | reverse complement strand
CTCCGCAGGAGAGCGGCTTTACCCCGAATTCGTTGCGTGACGCCGCTAATGAGGGGTCGTGTGGCAAAGCAACTTGGCTTCTTTAATTTTTCTTTCTTTTTTTTATTTCGAAAATCCTTCTTAATCCTCCAATCCTTTCTAATGAATTTCTCCTGCCAATTTTTGGGTTTTTTTTTCCTTTAAGAGGCTGCCTCAGGTGCTGCGTTTCCAGCTGCGAGCGATTCGAATCGAGACGAGGGGCCCCAAGGAGCCTTTTAAAAAAAAAACCACATTTTTTCTTTATTAATCCTTTCAAGTCTAATTTCTCTTAATGAAAACCCGCAGCGCCCGGGCTACCAACGGATGCAGAAAAATTATATTTACTTTTTTTTAGCAAAAAAAAAATGGGAAACCATTAGGAACCAACAGCTGCCTCTTAGTCCTGCACATCAAGCTTCTTACTGGTTTTACTGGT
>NW_009736256.1:1629-2098 GCF_000703405.1 Apaloderma vittatum | reverse complement strand
CAAAAACGGGCGCTGAGAAACGGCGAGAAGCAAATTAACCCCAAACCCCCCCCGAAAACACAAAAAACCCACAAAAACTGAAGCTCAGCTCGACTTTTTTTTTTTTTCACTTTTATATCAACTGATGTTAAAAAATACAGACTCGTTTTACAAGAATAGCACCATTTTTGCTTTTTTTTTTTTTTTTTTTTTTTTTTTTTTTCTTTTCTCTTATTTCTCTTCTCTGGAGACATTCAAAACCCGCCTGGATGCCTTCCTGTGTAACTTCGTCTAGGTGTTCCTGCTCCGGCGACCCGGATTTGCGAGATTCCCTCGTGCGGGGATGGGGCCAGTTAAGATTCCCGCCTCCACCTGACCTTTAAAAATAGGTCTCACGGGAAAAGAATAAATAAATAAAGCCCGTGGTGGGGCGGGGAGGGCGTTTGGGTTGGATTTGGCGCCGTTGGAAAGCGCCGGCGGGTGCCGCCCG
>NW_009736256.1:0-1541 GCF_000703405.1 Apaloderma vittatum | reverse complement strand
GGGTTGAGTTTTCTTTTTTTAAGGTTTTTTTTTTTCTTTTCTCTCTCACGGGCTGGATTTAAAAAAAACAAACAAACAAACAACAAACCGAACCGGAACAACAACCACCACCACCAACCGAACACACAAATTAACCAATTCTGGGGTGTTTCTGGGTTTCTTTTTTTCCTTTTTACAAGAAGCAGACGGGGCCGATCTCGACGCCAAACTCCTGCTCGGCTCCGCCAATGTCCATAGGTGCAATATCTACAATGGGCAGGCGCGAGGTTTTCTGCGACCGGTACTCGATGACTGTCTTGCCCCACTTCCCGGTGTGTTTCTAAGGAGAAAAAACCACCAAAAATGAGGAGGAACAATGTAACCGCGGGATCCAAACTCATCGCTCCCGGCTTTCCTGGCGCGGGACTCACCGTGCAACCGTCCTCCAGGACGCTGTAGGTGAACCTGCTGTTGCCCTCGGCTCTGATCTCCACGTCGTTGGAGCCCTGGATGAGCAGAGCTTTCTTCAGGTTGCCCGTCTCCTCGTCCATGTAGGCGACGCTGTTCTTGCAGTGGTAGGTGACGTTCTGGGAGCCTTCGGTGGAGAGGAGGCGGAGGAAGGTCATCTGGATGTTGGCGGTGTTGGGAGCCAGGTCTTCGTCGCCGTAGCTGAACTGGAGGGAGAGAGGCGAGACGTTAGAGCCCGGGGGTGTCACGGCCACCCTCTTGAAGGGTTGGGCTACAGAGAAGCGTCGAATCCTCCAACGGCCAAGAGATCAGCTCAGCCAGACTCAAGGTCCCATCCAACATATAGAATCATAGAATCGTAGAATCATAGAATGGCCTAAATTGCAAGGGACCTTGGAGATCTTCTAATCCAAACTCCCTGTCATGGGCAGGGAGTTCACTCAACTACACCAGGTTACTCAAGGCCCAGTCCAACCTGGCCTTGAACACCTCAAGGGAGGGGACAGCCACAACCTCTCTGGACAATTTATTCCAAAGTCTTGCCGCCCTCGCACTGAAGAATTTCTTCCTCAGGTCCACTCTAAAACCGTTCTCCTTCAATTTAAACCCATTTCCCCTTGTCCTATGGTTGGACACGTTGTAAAAGATGATCCTTGAGGTCCCTTCCGACCCCGTCATCTCCGATTCTACGATTCTGTTTCCTTCCGTGGTGAGCTCCGTACTTCACGTTCCCAGAAGGCGGCAAAACTCAAAGCCCCACGGACCCGACTCGGAGAATAAGAATCACCGAACGGTTTGAGTTGGGAGGGACCTTCGAGATCATCCAGTTCCAACCCCCGTGGCTCCAACAACCATCAACGTAACCCCCCAAGAAGGACACCCCAACCCACCGCCTTCCCCTGGTCAACCTCCCGCTCCTCGGGGCGGACGCTTACGTGGAAACCGGTCTCCGCGAACCAGACGTGCTTCTTGTCTTTGGTCTTGCTGGTCCACCAGTTCTTCTTGGGGATGCTCCTGGGGTTGGGGTAGACGCAGGTCTCGCCCGTCTCCATGTTGCAGAAAACTTTGATGGCGTCCAAGGTGCAGCCCTGGTT
>NW_009736255.1:7536-9145 GCF_000703405.1 Apaloderma vittatum | reverse complement strand
GGTTAGGAACACTTTGGATGCAGATGCCTGGGGAGGCGGCCCCCAGGAATATGGGCATTCCTAGGGGGTGGCAGAGATATGTGAGCCACGCCCTCTCCATGCTCACGGCCAGTTCCTGCCCCCCTCAGTTAGGAAAGCCCCTTGGCTGGTAAATGGCGACCCATTTTCTGACACCTCCTGGTCCCATTACCCCTCAGCTGTGGGCAGTGTCAGGGCTGAGGTTCCTGGGCCATGCTTCAGCTGCTGGAATTGCCTCTCAGAGCCCGTGGGCAGCAGGTGCTGTTGCTGCAGAGCCCGGCAGCCCCCGGCCACAGCTCACGGCAGCAGCTCCGGGCTGGGGGGGCGCAGGCCATTTTTTGTGGGCGACTAGTTGAGCCAGCCCAAAGGGACCGACAAAATGTCCCCTTTCTAAACTGACCTTGCATGTGTCCAGGCTTTGGCCTTATGAAAAAGAGGAGACCAGCTTTGCTGTTCGGCTGTAGAGGAAGTAAAATTTTTAGCAATTTGGGGCATCCCTTAATTTATAAGTGCTGGCGGAGAGAGTTTGTCTTGAGCCTTTCTGCTTCCTGCTTGCTTTTTTCCTCCCCAACACGTTTCCTGTTCACTTAAGTGAACTTTGCCAAATCCAGGGGCTGCAGGAGCCCAAAGGTCCAGCCCTTGCTCCTTCGTGCCCTGGTGCCGGACACACTGTGGGGCTGAGGGTGCTGCAGACAGACCCGGGTGCAGGCAGAGCAGAGTGGCAAAGGGCCCCATGGCGCTACGATCCTGCTCCCCTGAGCTCACGGGAGCATATTCCCCACCCCAGCCCCTCCGCTCGGTTTGTTCCTGCAAAGCTCTGTCAGCTTGAGTGTTGCAGGGTGAAAAGATGTTGAGTTTTATTCCTTCATGCTCTTTCCCAGACCCCTTTCAGCCTCAGCCTGAAGCTCCTACCCACCCTTGGCAGGCGGAGCATCCTTCTGTCGGCAGTCATGGGCTCTCTGCGCTGGGCTCTGGACTCTCCCATCCTTTCCCCCCTCCATCTGCTCTCAGCTCCCTGTTGGGCCTCCGAGGCCCTGCTCCTCGCCTCTGCTGCTCACCTCTTCTCAGGATGAGCTGTCCCTCTCTTTGCCTTTGGGATGCCACCTGCTGCACCTCACCCTGCGGTGCAGCAAGTTCCCTCTCAGCGCTGCACCCGGCTCTGCTCTGCAGCTTTCCCACAGCTCTGGGAATTGGAGATCTGAAGGACTGGAGTCTTATCCTGACTTCCCGGTCTGCATTTCCCCACTGCCCCTGCCTGCCCCGCGATGAGGGTGCAGGGACCCAATGCCTCTGCCCTGTGCACTTCTGAGGGGCTGGCAGAGATGCAGTGAGGGCTAATCCTGCTGCCAGCCTCCTTATTTGTGCTCCCCGGGCCCCTATCAGCTCTTCACCCAGCCTGGGGAGCTCAGGGGAGATATCACTCATGTGAGGCAGGTGGGCAGGATGGGTGGTTCAGCTGGGATTCCCTGGGGCAGCAAGAGCCTGTCCAGAGGCAGAAGAGCTGGCAACAGCCCTGGGATACCCTTGGCACAGCTCTGCCAGCGATCCCCTGGCAGGATCCCCATCTGCACAGCAGCTCCTGGCTCCGGCA
>NW_009736255.1:7085-7466 GCF_000703405.1 Apaloderma vittatum | reverse complement strand
GTCCTCCCCTGAGCCGCTGCCAGGACGTGCCAACAGCCAAAATCCCGCTCGCGGTCTGCCAGGGCCAGGGTTTCCCGGAGCGTTTGGGCTGAGGCAGGGACAGCACTCCAGGGGCTGAGGAGCTCCTGCCCCGCACAGCCTCCTGTTCCCAAAGTCCCTGCCAGACCAGTTTGTGCCCAGGCAATGTCCAGGATGCTCTGAGCATGGCTTTATTGCTCAGCCCTGCGTCCCTCCCTCGGGATTTCTCTCTCTGGGTGCTGCCCTGCTGCCACCCCCCCCCCCCGCCAGCCCAGCCTTGAGCCACCTGCTCTTTGTTCTTTAATTCCATCGCACCCTGCTGCTGTTTGGTGATGCTGCGCCCGAGGGTGCCAGCCCCAGGGC
>NW_009736255.1:4410-6785 GCF_000703405.1 Apaloderma vittatum | reverse complement strand
CTGCTGGGGGACAAGCATGCTGCCTCCTCGGGTAATGGCTGTGGCTGCTGCACCCAGACAAAGCTTAATCCGCGGCACAAAGCGTGAGGCCGGAGATTGGCTCCGGCTTTACGTCACCGAGGATCCGCGGCACAAAGCGTGAGGCCGGAGATTGGCTCCGTCTTTACGTCACCGAGGAGGAATGGCAGCATCAAGATTTTTTTTTCTTCTTTTTTTTTTTTTCCCTTTCCCCTTCATTTTAATTCTCTTGCAATCTCTGTCCAAAAATAACCCAAGCTTCCTCCCCCGGGAATGCTCTGCATCAGAGCCTTGGCTGCCTTGCCCCTCCCCTCCCCGTGCATTAGCTAAATGAAGCTATTATCTTATGTCACGTCGTAACCTTTGTTAAAAGCACATTTGCTGAGTGCAGCATTATGTTATTGTTTGGTGGCGGGGAGGTGCAGGGATGGGCCGGACACGCCAGGATACCCCGGCAGGGCATTTCCCAGGATGCTGGGTGGGCTCCGCGTCCTCATTGTGCCCGGCCAGCTGGGGAAATCTGGGGTCACCCTGCAGCACCCAGGGGTGCCCCCTGAGCAGGACCCTGCCCTCCCATGTCTGATGCTTTTTACACTCCCTACTCCCCAGGGATGTGGCAGGGCTGCTTGGGAGGAGGCACAGGGTGGAGACGAGACCCCACCGGAGCAGCTCAGCCCTGAGAGGCTCCTGGGGGGGCTTTTTCCCACCCAGCTCCAGGATCTCCCCACATGGAGGTTGTCCCTCTGCTGTGCATCACAGCAGCACAGGATGCAGCCAGCGCAGAGCCATATGGGGACAGGAGAAGCAGCCTCCCTGCTGCCCCCACCGTATGCTCCCTGGGGTTTTGGGGAGCTGCCTTGCCCCAGCCAGCACGTGTGCCATGGGAACTGCTGGGGGATGGCCATGGCAAGCAGGATATGGTCAGGATAAGTCCCCAAAAGCCCCCAAACCATCCTCCTTGGCTTGGCCAAGGTGTCCAGCTGAATCCCAGGGTGAAATCCCATCCCAAGGAGGAAGGGGACACTGTGGGGTTGCACCAGGGCAGGATCTGGAAGCCATGATCTGAGCCAAGCCAGAGGCATCGTGCGACCGTCCTGGTGCCCACGCTCTGCCTGCGCAGCAAGTGAGAGCACGGGCCTGCCTGCAGTCCAGGTCTCTGCAAACTTATTTCAGACATTTAAAAATACAGAACAATTCGAATTGAGGTTATACTGAATGCTAGAGTTTCCCACGGCAGTACTTTATCATGTTCAAAAATATTTAATCCCAGCAATTTTCACATTGTTCTTATAAAAACAGACATGTATGAAGGGAAATGAAATGCTTAGTACATTTTTGGCACATTTTTTTTGTTTTGGTTTTTTTTTTCTTTTTTTTAACCTTTACAAATTACAAACACACATTCGTTGTTTTTAAAGGAAAAAAACCCCCAACCTAAGTCTCAGCTGTACACGGCAGAGATGCACCAACCATCCCAAAACTAAACCAGCCTCCCGTGGTTACAATTGCTCTTCTACAAGGACAAAAGAAAGACACCAGCAGCCAAGGACATGACATCAGCAGCTTCGCTGTCCTCCCCAAGGCCTGGCTGGGGGTCCGGGGGAGGGTGTTCCTGGCGAGGAACAAGATGCTCCTTTGGGGTCCGTGTCCCCATGGACGGGGCTCAGCCCCGCCAGTGTCTGTCTCAGGCAGGGATGAAGGCAGTGGAGGAGCACAGGGGATGCTGAGGCTCAAACTGGGGTTCTCCTGCAGTGGGAGCAGTTTCACTGGGCTGATTTCTGCCTGTTCTGCTCCCGAGGGCTGCAATCCTGTGCCAGAGCCTGTCCCCCTGCTGCCTGCCCTTCCTACCCCAGCACACTTCCAGCTCTGGCCCCTGCCCAGCTGCCAGCCCTAGCAATGCGCCCACCTCAGCGAGGAGGTGTGCACCTGCAGGTTCTGGGGAGAGGCACCGGGTGGTCTGCGCTGGCCCGAACCCTCCTGCAGCAGAGGGGAGCGGTGCAGGGAGCCCAGTCTGTCCTGCTTAACCTGAGATGCTGCCGAGGGGCAAGGGGTGACCTCTGGCCATCAGCGGGACTGGGATTTTCCCAGCAAGGGTGCTGGTATTACCAAAGAGAAATAACTGGTGTGAGCAAAGGGGCACTGGCTGCCTGGGTCCCGGTGCCCGGTGAGATTTCCCACGGCTCCCAGGCAGCAGGGTCACTGGTTAATGCTTCCCTGTACAGCTCTGAGTCCTAGCTCGCTCCAAAAGCAAAGCGGGGTAAAAAAGCGGTGTGTACCTCGTGCGTGCCAGGCTGTCCCCTGTGCCCCGGGACTCCGAGCTCCACTCCCCCATGGCCAGGACAGTCCCTGGGCCAGTG
>NW_009736255.1:355-4301 GCF_000703405.1 Apaloderma vittatum | reverse complement strand
AGGGAGAGGAGACCTGGGAGCCGTGGGATGGGGAGGGCTGGCAGCACCGGTGGGACCCTGCAGCAAACCCTGCGCCTACCTCGGCTCCCAGCAATCAACCGCAGGCTCTTGCAATGGAGACGTTTTTAATTTTTAACAACATCAGAAAGGCAAAAACCCCCTTGCGCTGTGTGTAGGCGGTGCCCGGGGGACACGTTGTCGTGCAGGGTAGGTGGGGACAGCGGGTGCCCCCTGTGCCACCCCACCCTCACTGGGATCTGGCTCTGCCCCGGCTCCCGCTGCTGCCTGTGCCCAGGGCTCTGCAGCACACCTATCGCAGTTTAAATAGAATAAATACAGTGAAGAAAACAGTAAAATCTCCAATAAAGAGGCAAAAGGAAAGACAACAGCAGGTCCAGGGGTCCAACCAAACTCCACGTGATCTCTGGATTAGTTACTGAGGAAGTTCTATGAGAGCACATTAAGTTCGCAGCCAGAAACTCTCTTACCACTGTCCTTATATCGAAACTTCATATTCTCTTGTTTCCTGAAAAGAAGGAAAAGCCAGATGAGGGCAGCAGCTGCATTTCGGCATAACCTCCCCATTCACCGGCAGCAAGAAAGGCCCCGGGTGTAATCTTGCCCCAGGACTCACCCCTGTCTCATAAATCGGGTTGTCGAACTCCGTTTCTACCGTGATCTGGCTGTAGGGGTGGGAGTACATGAGGGGCAGGCGGAGGCTGGAGTAGTACCGACACCTGCGAGGGAGACACTGGAGTCACAGGGCTGCACGGCAGGACCCCAGAACAAAACACAACCAGCTCCACCTGCCCGCACTCCCCCACTCCAGCTCCCCACCAGTGTCCCCGGTGCAGGGGCCCAGTGCCTGGCTCCCCAGGACCATGCCCAGGGCTGGGGAGGGCACGGTGATGCTGAGCCAGCCCTGGCCACCTCCCCGCACTGGGGCTCTGCCTCCAGCCCCCCCGCAGCCCAACTGCACACCCCACCTTGTGAGATAGATGTACGCTCCTCCCAGCAGCAAGGAGATGATCAGCACCGGGATGAATATGGCCAAGGCCATATTGCCCCCCTCGAGCGATGTCTCTGCAGCAGCTTCTGCTACTGAAAGGACAAGACCCATGATAGCATTCGCAAGCTCTTTGGGATCCCCTTTCTGTCTCCGCCTCTCCTCCCCCTGCTCCTCCTGGGCTCCACACAGGCTCTGCACGGGGCTCACCCAGCAAATGCATGTCACTCACCTTCCAGGGCATGCTCAAAGCTGTCTTGGTTCACTGGAAGAGAAATGGAGAGTTACTGGTACGTAACTGGGTTTGACTGGATGCCAATAGCTGCTGGCCATGTGGGGAGCCCAGGCCTGAGGATCTCCCTGATTGGTTTGGTCCCAAGCCACGCTGCAAACTTTTTAATAAGCTCTCAGTCTGCGTGAGCACGTAGCCAAGGGTTCAAACGAGGACATATGCACACGGGGCTGAGAGGGCTGGGCAAGAGAGACACTGCGGTGGCACCCTTCCGAGAGTCCTGCTGGTGAGGGATGAGGTCTTCACTTAAGTAATGATTAAGGACAGTTCATCCCTGCTGCTTAGTGGCAACGGGAGGGTCCTCCTGTGTCCAGAAAGCTCACTGAACCCAGACCTCATCTGAACCCAGAGGGTTTCCTGGGACTGAGCTCCCCCATCGCGGCGGGTGCCCAAGGAGAGCATCCCCACCCAGCCCCGGCAAACTGCTATGGGGAGCGGCACAGCAGTTCGAGTGAGCAACGACCCGCACGCCCCACACCGCCAGCACTGAGGGCAGAGGGTTTGCCCCCCGTCCCTGGGGCAGTGGAGCCTGCTCCACACCAACCCAGAAAAGCACGGGTTTCAGATCACTTTATCTCCCAGCTGGAGAACTGCTGGGGGTTTGCAGCCAGACAAAGGTCCCTGGGCTGTCCTGCATTGGGGATAGAGGTCCTGGCTGGCCCCAGGTCCCCCCCAGCCACCCCTCCACTGTTACCTTTGCAGATGGGCAGGGGTCCACTCCAGTGGGATGGCTGGCCAAGGATGCACTTGATGGTGACCTCCCCCATGAGTTCGAAGCCCTCATAGCACATGAAGGTCAGGGACTCTCCCGGCAAGTAGAGGCGTTTATAAAGGATTTGGTAGCCATTTTCTGGCAGTCCTGGGTTATCACAGGCCAGAGACTCCTCAGCTGAAAGGCAACACATCCCTGAGTTGGACCCCAGGACTCAGGCTGCCCAGGGAGAGAATGAGCTTGGAACGTGGTGGAGAAGAACCCAAGATCTCACCCCATCCTGCATTCAGGTAGCTTGAAGCCCTGCACCACCCCACGCAGCTGGGGAAGGAAAGGGCTTCCCAGGACCCACCCTGAGCAGAGGAGCCGAGCTGCGGGAGAGTGGGAAAAACCACTCAAACTTACAGACACAGTGCGGGAGCCGCGAGGTCCAGATGGGCGTCCCGGTCTCACGGCTGTAGCAGGTCAGCAGCGAGCTGCCTTCCAGCACGAAGCCAGGGTTGCAGGTGTACTGGATGGTGGTCCCCACCAGCAGCACTGGGTCGGAGATGAGGCGAGTCGAGTGCTCCACCTCTCCCGGGTCTGTGCAGTACATGACTGGGGAAAAGAGCCCGGCTGAGCGAGGAGCCCCGGCATGGCACTAGGGACCGGCGTGGGTCATGGGGATGTGATAGGCATGGTGGCACGTTGCTCAGGGCACTCACTCTTTTCGCAGAAGGGGGGGTCGCTGCTCCAGCTGAGGTCCCACTGGCAAGTGAGGGTGTCACTGCCCACGATGTCATAGCCTGGGTCGCACTGGTAGGTGATCTTGGCCCCTCTCACCAGCTCCGTGTGCGATGTGGTCTTCCAGCCGTTCTGGATCTCGGGCAGGTCGGAGCAGGAGTCGTTGCGGGACACCTCTGCGGCCAAGAGAGATGCTGGCTGTCACCCACCGAGCGGGACCCCACGGCACAGCCCTCCTCGGAGCCACTGCACATGGACACGAACTCTTCACCCAGCACCTCTTCCTCCCCAGAGCTCTCCAGCCCCTGGCACTGTGAATGGTGCAGCCACAGCCGGCAGCCCAGTCTGCAGTGTCATCCCCTGGGCAGAGAGAAGGGGCAGCAGTGGGAAATGGGGAGTTCTTTGAAACTCTGACCATAATGATGAAAACGAGGCAGTGTCTGTGGTGGGGTCAGGACAAAACCAGCAACCTGGAACCGCCAGCTCCAGCTGCAGGCGCAGGGGAGGAGCAGTGCAGATGCTGCCGTCACAGCTGCTTGGCTCCAGGGAGAGGTTTCTGCCCTGTTCTGCTGCTCTCCCCAGTCCCAAGCCCACCAAGTGCCATGCCCAGGGCTGAGCCTGTCCACCCATGCTGCAGTGCACCGAGGAGGGGACCTGCAACCTGACGGGTGATCTGCATTGCAGCTTGCTCTGCCTTTGTTGTAACTGGGACTGTCAGCAGCGGAGAGAAAACACACTTGGAAGAAAACATGCCAGGGGAAGACAGGCAAGGGGAGAGACCACAGGCAGCCATGGGGAAGGAGTGCCCTTCCCAGTCCTTGTCCCTTTCTTGTGCATCAGCTGTCCTGGTCTGCAGACATGGCTGCGCAGAAGGATGATGCAAACAAACATCTGCAGATGTAGCCTAAGACTCTCCAGAGCTGTGAGCTGTGAACATCCATCTCAGGAGTCCACCCGGGGACTGGCTTCAGTGACCTCTCCTAGGAGGACACCTCACTCCAGTGTGTGTGTGAGCATGTAGATCCTGCACTCCTTTTTGTCCTGCAATTTTTCTCTCTCTGTTTTGCCCTGCAGTTGCACTGAGCCCGGCAAGTGCTAAGGAACCAAAACCGCTGCTGCGTTCCTGCAGAACCAGCCTGGAAGAGGGGAGATATTCAGGGATACCCCAGAACTGACTAACCCAGAGATCTGCAGCAGGGCTGGGGGTTTCAGC
>NW_009736255.1:0-309 GCF_000703405.1 Apaloderma vittatum | reverse complement strand
AGCACCGGGACAATCTGGTCCAGCTGCATGTCACTGCCCCTGCCTGCACTGTGGTGGCAGGGGACACAGCCAGCACCCTGCTCTCCCTACCTATGTAGTTCATGATGAATCCTTGCCCCTTCCCAAAGATAAGCCCAGCAGGGTCTGAGTGGAACTGGATGGTGAGGTCAGGGCTGGAGGAGTAGAGCTTCTGGGGACCCCTGCTGCCGACGTACTGTCCCAGGATGCGGGCGGTGAGCTCGTCCCCGTCATAAATGGTGAGGATATCACTGTTGGTGAGGTTCAGGCTGGAAAGGAGAGCTTGCTTAG
>NW_009736254.1:2893-3306 GCF_000703405.1 Apaloderma vittatum | reverse complement strand
CCCGGAGCAGATGTCCCCCTTCCAGAAAGCGGAAGCTAGCTCCGTTTCCTGAAGCCCAAGGCTGGCCGCGCTGCAGAAACGGGGAACAGAAATCTTCCCTCCTCATCGAGAGGCCCGCTCGTGTACCCATGTCCCTGCCATGCCGTCCAGCTGGGCTGGTCCCTCATCCCAGTGCTTTGCCCAGGGAAGGATGGGAACAACGTTGATGTGATGGGGCTGTGGGAAGCTGGGAAGTCGGATGGTGGGTGGTGGAAGCATGTGGGCACTAGCAGACCTGGAGGTACTATTGAAAATGTACGTTTGGGGCGTCACTGAACCCTCCCCAGTGCTGAGCTGCAGGCATGTTTTTGGGAAGCATCAACTCTGGCTCCAGGCAGTCTTGGTGGCTGGGAGCGCCCGGGCCCTGTACCGGG
>NW_009736254.1:2195-2818 GCF_000703405.1 Apaloderma vittatum | reverse complement strand
TTGGAAGCATTTCCTTTCTGTTGCCTTCTCCTGGACTTGGCAGGAGGAGAGCGGTGCCTTCATCACCTGTCTGGGAGAAGCCAGCTTCGGGTTAACAGAGGCCAAAGGCTTTGTGTGCCTTTGGAAAGCATTTGCTGGAGCTGCTTAGGCAATTCCTGCCTTTGGCTGATGTCCTGGTGGGGATGCTGGAAACGCAGGCTGAGTCGGGCTGGGAGGCACTGGGAGGCAGCCCTGCTCCCCCGCCCCGGTCAGGCTGCCTGGCGCCTGGCCAGCTGTGAGCATCTCCTGCGGGAGCTCCCACCACCCCTCCTGTGCTGGACCACCCTCGTGGAGAGAAAGCTTTTTTTCCCCATCTCTAATTGCCAGGATGCTCTTGTACAGGGGCTGCGTGCTGGTGGGTAAGTGGGATGCTCCTCTCTTCCCCCAAGGCTCCCCTCTGGTCTGTGTGTGCCCGCAGCAGGCTCAGGCTGGGTTTGCAGGACCTGGGTGTTTGTCCTCTGCCTGTCCTGTAGCTTTTGTGTGTGGATAACAGGGAACAACGAGGGCTCCTTCCTCCCTGACCCCAAACACCCCCTAGCAGCACCCTGAACCCAGTGGGGCTCTTCTTTGGACCAGGGCACAGG
>NW_009736254.1:1138-2154 GCF_000703405.1 Apaloderma vittatum | reverse complement strand
CTGCGTGGTGGCTGGAAAGAGGTGATGGGGTGTTGCTGGCTGCCCACGCTCCCTTTTTGCAGAAGCAGCAGCTCCCCAGGGCAGCCCTTTGCAAGGGTCAAGCACCCATCACACAGCACAGCTCTGGGCGTGATGCCGGGGAGGGGTGTGCCGCAAGCCTCCTGCAAGCTTTATTCGGTGACAAGCCTATCACGGAGGGCAGCTGCCAGCTCCCTCCAGAGCCCTTCATGCCACTCAGTGATGGACATTACAATCCCGCTGCTCAATCCCGCTGCCTTGGAGCAAGCTTTGAGCGTACGGAGCTTCTCCAGCTTCAAGGGACGCGGTGTGCGGGGCTGCGGGCGAGCGTCGCGGTGGCTCAGCCGGGGTACCCAGGTGCTGCAGTGCGGTGATGGGGATGCGACACGGCTTGGCAATGGCCACCTTCCCCTCTCCCATCCTTTGGGGCAGAAAAAGGCTTAAAACTGAGCAGTCGGCACTGGCAAGCACAACTTGGCGCGTGTCCTGCTCGCTCTGGTCAGCTCCTGCTTGCATTATTCCAGGAAGATAAGGCTTGCGACTTCCTCACCAGCTTTAGGCAAGATGGTGCTGGGGGGTCACCCTGCCCTTGCCCAGTTTCGAGGGGGCAGTGGGGCAGCAGGAGGCACTGCCTGAGGCTGGGGGCAGCCGCTGGCGGAGCCACTGCCCAGTGCCCCAGCAAGCAAAAACCTTCCTGTCACGGGGTCTTTTAAACTCCCTGCTTTGACAGTCTTTTTGGAGGCATTTTGCATGACTCCTGACCATGACTTTCCCCCTTGCTTGGGGCGGGTGAATTTGGATGGTTGATTTAATTATCCTTTCCCCTTTTATGACCTACTGGCCCCTGTTAGCTTGGGCTGTGGAGCTTTAATTAAGATGGTTTTAAATTTAACGGAGTTGACAAGGTCAGATGGGAGGGGCCAGGACTTAAATATGTGGGGAGCGTGTAGCTGGGCCCCCACACAGCAACCGTGCTGCCCTCCCTTCTCCTCCACCCG
>NW_009736254.1:707-1128 GCF_000703405.1 Apaloderma vittatum | reverse complement strand
GATAGTTTCCGGCAGGAAGGGGGGAGCCGGGGGGGGGCTGAGATCCCTTCACTCAGGAGCCTTCGACATGCGGTCACTAGGCAAAGCTGGGATGGGCATCGGGAGCACCTGCCCGGGGCTTCCCTGGACCCCAAATTGGAGCTGAGAGATGAAGCGAGTGCCTCTGCATGTCTTCTGGTTTAGGAATCGGTGCAGGTGAGACACGCGTGTCCTTGTAGAGGTGAAGGGCCGGAGGCACAACCCAGGTGTGCCTTCGCGGCATCAGCCAAGCAGGCAGGGGATCTGCAGCATCAAACCCTGGTTTGCTGGGTGTGGGGAGCAGCTCCGCCTTTTTAGGACTTACTGCAGTGGGGGTGGTCCCAGCCTGGCAGAGTTGTGCCTCTGTGGTCCCACCTTGTACCGACCAAAGCCCGATGCCATC
>NW_009736254.1:0-249 GCF_000703405.1 Apaloderma vittatum | reverse complement strand
TTCAGGGTACCACCGTTGGCTAGGGGGGCCCCGCTGCCACCTCTTCATGCTGCAGAGCACCCTTTGGTTCGGGATGGCTGCTCTCTGCTCCTTCCCTTTGCCGACTGCCCTGGGCTGGGTGCCGCGAGGCTGCTTTGTCTCGCCTGCCGTCGTGCACGCTTCATTTTTCAGTCTGGCGTGAGACAGTTGCCGTTATTAATCTCACCGAGGCTGTGCGAGCCGGGGAGGTGGCTCGGCTCCGTGCGGCAG
>NW_009736253.1:0-1494 GCF_000703405.1 Apaloderma vittatum | reverse complement strand
AACATCCTTCTGGCTTTGTTTCCCACACCATGACCTGCCGAAACCTAGACCATGCCCACATCTCGGCCCCCACACCCAGGAAGTCCTCCGGCAGCGTCGGCATCATTAAGCACTGACAGAACCTAATGAGTCCCTTGGTGAGGGCGGGAGTAAGCAGGAGGTGTGGCATGACGGCAGAGGGAACCTGTAGATCACCTCTGGAAGAAACGTATCTTGTGACAATCCATCCGAGCTCCGTCACACACGGGAAGTGCAAGGACGGCCATCCTCAACCAAGCAGCACGACGCTTCCCACCGAGCGTGACCCGCTGCCCCCCCAGCGGGTTTCAGCCCCAGCCAAGGCTTTGCCAGCGTCCCAGCCACCACCACAGCACATGCCATGGCTGCCCAAAAAGTAGCCATCATCGGTGCCGGTGCCTCTGGCCTGTGCGCCCTGAAATGCTGCCTGGATGAGGGTCTGGCACCCACCTGCTTTGAGAGAAGTGGGGACATCGGGGGGCTCTGGCGCTTCGAGGTAAGCCACACGCTGTGCCAGCTTGCCCCACAGGAGCAGCACGGGTGGGATTGGGATGGGTCCTTGGCAGCTAAGAAAGCACTGTTGCCCTGTTTTGCAAGTGTGCAGCAGGCAAGTTTCCGAGGAAAACCACAGGAAAGAAAAGCTGCAGCAACAGGAGGTGCGGGCAGTGACAGCTGGCGTTCTGTCTTTCCCACCAGCAGCAGGACAGACTCCCCCGAGGACTTTACCCCTGGGCTCACTGCCCCAGTTCTGCTTTGCCCCTTCCCATCCCTCACTTCCCGGTCTCATCCATCCCTTCCCCTGCTGTTTTGCTTCTGGTCCCCTCCAGCCCTTTCCTATTCATCCTGGTTCCCTGAAGGACTGTCCCAGTCCCTTTCCTGCCCAGCCCTTCCCTGGATGTCTGGGTTGCTCCTCTCCCTGCTTCTGCGCCATCCACCCACACAGAGGCACCGAGTGCTGCCGCCTCTGTGCCTTGGCTCTCCCGGCTCGGGGGAAGCCCTGGAGCTTGTTTCTGCCCCGACACAAAGAGGCTGCTGACTTTTTCCTCGGGCATCCACTGACAAGAAGATAATCCTTCCCACCACACCCTGACATGAGGGTGGGAGAGCCTGTGGTGGGGGACACTGCACCACGCCAGCCGTCCCAAGGTGACTTGATTTATGGTTCTGTCCACGGTGAGGCAGAGACCCAGTAAGCAGGAGCGGCCACTTAGCTGGAAGCACCCGGAGCTGGCTCAGCAAGTGACACCCACTGTGGCAACCAGGGCAATGGCACCACAGGCAGCTTTGTGAACATGCCAGCACATGGGGACCAGGGGTGGGAGTGGAGAAACCGAGGCACATGACCCTCCACGACCTGCTGTCAACACTGCATGGGCACCACTGACCCAGAGCTGCTTCTTTTCTGGTTTGTGGGATGGCCAGTCACACCTGCAGGAGGGTGCTGGGCACAGGGATGTCTGCTACAACCACCCATGG
>NW_009736252.1:2988-3366 GCF_000703405.1 Apaloderma vittatum | reverse complement strand
CCCCTTCCCGGGGCTGCCTGCAGCATCCCCCGTGCCCCGCACAGCACAGCAAGCCATGCCCGAGTCAAGTAGCGTGCCTGATCCTGTTAGGCTGGGACAAAGCGGGGGGAGCCAGCCCCACCGACCGGCCCCGCTTTGTGTGAGCAGTCAGGCCGATTACTGCCCGCGGGCTTAACATCTTGATAGAGGGAAGCAGGCAGACAAGGATTCCTGGCATCCCTCCTCCAGCCCTTCCTACTATCTCACCCCAGACTGGAGATTTTGGGGCTCAGTAGAGGTTCTAGGGGCTCAGGATGGTGCCGGGAGCTGGTCGCAGACCAGGTCCTTGAAGTCCAGCAGGACCCCATGAGACTTGCATACCCCGGAAAAGGGGCTTTT
>NW_009736252.1:2621-2924 GCF_000703405.1 Apaloderma vittatum | reverse complement strand
AGCCTCACTTGGCTTCTTTTTTAAGACAGAAAGAACACACAAAAAAGCCAATAACCCAGCCCAGCGCTCCAAAGAGGGGAAGAAAAAGCCTCGAGCGAGTGTGGGCTCTGGGGAGAAACACAGCCTAATAATTCATGAAGGCTGGCTGGGCCAGAGCCGGCCGCTCGAGATTCCCACATACCAACCGGAGCTGCTGCTGCTTCCAAAGAGAGCCCCTTTTATCTGCTTTCGCTTGCTTCACTGAGCCAGGGCAAATCCTTTTGTCTTTCCATAGATTGCTGCTCTTTGTTCTCCCAGCTCCCG
>NW_009736252.1:2072-2298 GCF_000703405.1 Apaloderma vittatum | reverse complement strand
CCCCCTCCTCCCGTCCCGCAGCAGCCTGAATAAGGCCACTATTTCATCTGTTTGGCAAGGGGCAGCTTTCAGAGCAGCATTAGCATGAGAAAGCGCGGGGCTGCGTTTGCTGACAATGCACAAGCCGCCCCGGCTCTCCCGGACAAACACACGCGTAAACAGAAGGAATGTTGGGGGGGGTTTCCCCCCCTCCCAGCCCGGGGACCCTAGCCCGCCCACCGCGGGG
>NW_009736252.1:0-1846 GCF_000703405.1 Apaloderma vittatum | reverse complement strand
CACCGAGACCAAGCGGAAAAGGACAGGGCACCTGTTCCCGGGGTGTCGACCCAGCAACGGTGGTGGGACCAAGCAGCAGCACCAAGAGACCTTGGGGCAGCAGGGCCAAGCAGCACAGGGAAGTCAAGTACAGCCCTTCCAGCCCTCACTCCCACCCATGGTCCCCCAGCACCCTGGGACGGCGCCCCCACACTCACGGGAGGTAGGCTGAGCCTCCCTGCAGCTTGGCACCTTCCCAGAAGCAGTCCAGCGGCGTCAGGATCACGCAGGGGAACAGCTTCTCTATCATCTACGGGAGGAGGAGATGCAAGGGGTCAGTAGGGATGGATCAGGCCACCCCAGCTCCCACACCCAGGCCTGGTGGGTGTCCCAAAAATCTGTGCCTTCCCACATGGAGCTGGCAGTGCTTTTGCAGCACCTGGGGTTGGGAAGCGCCATCCCCACCACACCCCGTCTGCTGGCCATTTCTTGGGGGACCAACGCCCTGGGGGCGGTGTCCCCTGGGGACCAGGCCATTCCCAGTACTCACCCTCTCGATCATGCCATTCTCAATGATGGGGACACCTGACTTGTAGCAGATCTTGTTCAAATCCCACGATCTGGAAAGGTAGAGGAGTAGGAGCTGAGGACATGCATCATCCCACAGGGAACACGGCAAGGAGTGGGGGAGGACACACAGGACACGGCGGGGGGCCCCGGCCCAGTGGGGGACGACACACAGGACACGGCGGGGGTCCCCGTCCCCCCCTGTCCGAAGCCGGACTCACTTTCCGTACAGCGAGACTTGGACTTTGCTGGCGGCCAGGGCCGCCTCGAGGTGGAGCTGCAGGGCCTCCTGCGTCAGGATGTTCTCCCCATCCTTCTTCGGGGTTTGGATCAACATTTGGGAGGTGTAGACGGATTCCTCGCCCAGCTTCTCCTTGGTGTAGCGCAGCTCCTGGCTCACCCGGCTGCCCGCTGCAGAAGGGACCACAACATCCTCGGTCAGTGCCAAGGCTGGCAGAGCCTCCACCCCACCAACCTGCCCTGTCCATGCCAGGGAAGTGGACAGGAAGGAGCAAGATCCCACATCATCAAATGTTGAGCCAGGGAGAGGACTTCTTGCCATAGGGTTACCCAGTTGCTCCATACTCTGGTTACTTGCACCCAGAGGAGTCAAGCAGGGAGTACCCCAGTCCACCGTGGACCAGGCATTCCCCTTCCCACCAACACGGCTATTTCCAGCTCCAGAATGACTCCTTGGCTTTAGAAAAAAAGCCTCCATGGACGGAGGGCTGCCGAAGCAGGTGCAACGCATCCCAGCCACTCCCACCCTTGGGCTATAGTGGGTGCTGCAAATGCCCAACGCAACTGGCCCTTGATGAGTTGAGCAAAACTGGGGACAGCCCTCTCCATCCCCACTCAGCTGCTCCCTGGCACCCCAAGGCGGGCAGCATTTTGGCCAGGGAATGGGTGTAGGGAGAGGCAGGCACCCCCAAGTCCCCCACAGATGCAGGCTGCCCTGGGAGCTGGAGTTAGGGACCGGGAAGGGACATGATGCTGGGGAGCTCCATGGGACCCCTCTCCTCCCACTGAGGCTCTGGGATCTTTCGGGCGGTGAAGCGCTGTCCCAGTGACAGCTGTCCCCATCGAACGCGGAGCTCCCATCCCTCCTGGCACAGCGAAGCAGGGAAGACACAGCCCAGAGGAGAGTGGGAAGCTGATCCTGAGATCCACAAGTGCAACACTCGGCCACCCTGCTCCCAGCCCCCTGCCCAAGGGTGGAGGGATGCTGCACGTAGCCCCCACCCCAGTGTCACTCCTCAGAGATACCCCAGGGTGCTTGGGTGCATCCCAAGGCAGCACT
>NW_009736251.1:871-1103 GCF_000703405.1 Apaloderma vittatum | reverse complement strand
GCGCCCTCTCCTGAGTGATGCCAGGGAAAGGAGTGACTCTTCTGGACCCTGGATAAACCTCTCACCATCTTGGGCTACTAGTTCCCAAACTGGCATGGTGAGGCCAAGCTCACGGAGGTGACCGGTGTCTCCAGAGGCCTTTGCAGAAGGCCCTGGTGTCCCCGGTGGGATCAGCCGCTAGATAGCACTCTTGCTTTACACACGGGCGAGGCAGCCGGCAGGGATTTGGGCG
>NW_009736251.1:0-787 GCF_000703405.1 Apaloderma vittatum | reverse complement strand
AGCCAGCTCCTCTGGCCCTGCCGCCAGCCAAAAATAACCACGGCAGGGTGACTTTCAGCAGGGAAGCGATCTGCACGGCCATAGGGGCAAAGGAGTGCTCTGGGCCGAAACGTGGCCACCTCTGGGGCAGTGACTGCTCATCCCTTGGGATGAAAGGGGCAAGATCAGGGGATACTTTTGGTGGGGGAAAAGGGCTGGACCTCCGTTTTGCAGCTCTCCTGAACACAGTTCTGTCAGTGGGACAGCCACCCCTTCCTAGGGGAGCCAGCTCCATCTACATGCCAGCCACTCACCACGGCTGGGAGAAGCTGGATTCAAGCCCCATGACCCAATGCACACTGCAAATTCCCCTCATGCATTTATTTCTTTCTCGGTCGCTGTGACTCACGCTCTCCGTCTGCCTGTTTACAGGCTGTTTTCCCAAGGTCCCAGCAGAGGCAATGACCAGTTGGGAGGAACCGGGCTGCTTGCCCAGGGGTTCTCGAGGGAAAGTCCCTGGAGGTCTGGGAGCAGGGGGGAAGGGGTGGGAGCCGGACGCCTGCATGCTCGACGTTTCTGAAAGGATGGAGACCACTGCGTATCCCACAGACTGGTGGCACCCAGGAGCCCCGGGCAATGCCAGAGCTGGCATCACCAGCTTGCCTGGCACTTCTCAGGCAGCCAGGCGCCTGCAAGGCAGAGGTAGGTACCACCCACACAGCTCCAACTCCAAAAGGTCAAGCATCACCAGCCTGGAAATGGTGCCCATGCTGCCTTTCTTCATCTCCCATCAGTGGGTGTCCAGTGT
>NW_009736250.1:0-782 GCF_000703405.1 Apaloderma vittatum | reverse complement strand
TGCCCCAGCAAACACGGCCCAGAGAGGCAGATAACGAGCTTGGAGAGCAAGGACCCTGTTACGGCCTTTGCCTGCGTGTGGTGGGTTCTGCGAGCACTCCCTTCCCTTGCATGTACTCGGTACATCTTTGCTTATAGCCTGCGGGCTCCAGACGGCATTGCCTTTATTCCCCCCTTTCGGAAATGTTTGGCAAGCCTTCCTGCGCATCCTGCTGCTACTGGTTGGGTTTGCTTGACTTCTCTGTTCTCCCCGATCAGAGAAGAACAGCGGTCGTTTGGGTTGGTGCGTTATACTTCGGATCCCAGCAGGCTGGCCAAAGCATGGGAAAGGCAGGCTGAGCGACATCAGAGGCGCAGCAACTACCCCTGCTGCTTTGGGGAACCGGGCTGCATGAGCTTCGTGTAGATCCGTAACGGGAAGGCGCTGTTAAACTGCGGGGTTTTTCAGCTCTCTTTTTTCAAGTGGGAGGAGAAGGTGTTGACGATTTCCTCGGTACAGGAGACAGCGTTTAAAATAGCATGTGGAGAAAGAAGGCACTGAAGTTTGTCAGTGTCTGTAATGCCCTTGAGGAATCTGTTGCGTGGTGCCTAATGGATCTGCGAAAGTTGGGATTTATCCGTCAGATACAGCATGGGGCCCACTGACTTTTTTTTTTTTTTTTTTTAAATGAGGCGTGAAAGCGAGACCATCTGCTTGCTAAAATCCACTTGGAGAGCATCGAAGGATTTTCCTTTACGGGCAGAGGGCCTTTCCCACTTGCACCCCGTCGCGTGTAGCACCTT
>NW_009736249.1:31456-39278 GCF_000703405.1 Apaloderma vittatum | reverse complement strand
ATCAACACCCCTAAATCCTTCTCTTCAGGGTGAACATTATGCTTAAGCACTTGGGATAAATCAGATTGAAGTGTGGTGCTCTGCAAAAGTGAATTGGGGAGGAGAAAAATAAAACACATAAAGCCATGTCAGTGAGGGAAGTCAGTGCATTTTTTGGCCTGAGCATGTAATCTAATCAGAATTAAATAAGTATGAAAAAAAGGCATTTAGTAAGGTGCTTTTAGAAGAAACTTATGGAGGAACCATATGTTGACAATTAAAATGTGTGGCTGAAACCTGTTCCAACTCAGAGATTTGCACTGTCCCAGGAACCAGGGTACTGAACATAAACTGTGGTGACTCAAAGAAACCCATTACAACACTGTCATATTCAGAAAACAGATTCTGTGACAGATGACATAAAGCAGGGTTCCTCCTTGATTCACATCAACTTTTACAATGCCAAGTACTTGTATCATCTCAGATATAACCTGAACATCATGGGTTGTCAAGGACTAGGCCAAGGCTGGGATGTTATGCAGCTCATCACAAACTCCACCAGTACCTTCATCGAAAGAAGTGATGTTCACTAGTTTGTCCTCCCTGCAATGAGCCTTCAGTCTGCTTACACTGACACTGGTTCAGATTGGCTACATCTGCCATAGCCAAGTCAGTTCTTCTGATACTGCTGACGAGCAGAGGCACCAAGGAACACAGCACACACTTGGTGGGTGCAACACTGGCATGCAAAATTTTCTTCTCCTCCAGACCTCGCTCCTGAAAAGGCACCAGGAATAGTTCACATACTATACTGGGTCCTGTCCCCAAGATCTTTCCACAGATGTTCCTTTTCCATGTTCAGTACCCCTACCAACTACCAATGGCTCATCCCATCTTTGCTACAATGCTTTATCAACCCTGTCATAAACTAGCCATTTCTAAATCCTAAATATTGAACCAGCACTTGGCCCTAAACAAACTCATTTGAAAAGCTCAAATTTAATTCAACTTAAAGTGCCAGCAACTGACTCTCTCACAAACTTCTGTCCCCTAATATTTACCTTGAGGAATATACCTTTTACACCAATCAGACCTTCCTCCTCCTATGTAAGGTTTCTGTAGGCACCAGTCAGGTCACCCAGGTGTGACAAATGTAACAAGATAGAGGGGGTTGAAGGTCCACAGCTGGCTGATGATAACTGGAATGAAAATTGGGTGTCCAGAATTGTATGCATAGCCACAAATCAATTAGACTCACATGCATATATAACAATCTAGTCAGGCAGACCTTTTAGTACTCTTAATTTTCCCTGAACAAGGATTTGATCCAGCGACTGAAATAACCAAGACAAAGTACAGTTGTTTTTAATGACAAATAGCCTGACCAAGCCTCTGCTTTAGCCATCTGTGCATATTTCACTTAATCCTACTTTCAGAATTAAACTATTCAGTTACTTGAACCCATAGGAGAGTGCATCGAAAAGCTAGAGAACTCAAAACACATAGAAAGAGAGAGAATAAGCATCTTTAGCTTTCTGGCAAAAGTTTAAAGAGTTTGAAAAATACCAACACTAAAGCCTATGGCGGAGAAAAATTCTTAGCTCTTTTTGGGCTCCAGGCCAAAACAATCATATGTAGTTAGTCTGAAAGTAATACATTTACCATTTAAAGTCCTATTCCCAACTTAATTCAAAACCACTTAAGAGAAAATAAATTTTATCAGTGAAAGTGTAAAATCCCTAATAGCCCACTTAGAAAATATAGTAGTTATTAGAAGAAATGTTCACTATATACTTTGATGGATTAGCCCCCTTGGTCCCCCTCAGCTTTTGCAATTATGAAGGTGTTAAAGTGAAATTCACTCCTGAAGACAGTCAAGGACCTACACAAGAGAGTTGTGTGAGTTGAAATGGTGGGGACAATGCTAATACTAGTATAGAATGCATATAAAATATATATAGAATGCAAATACTAGTATAGAAAAGCTCGTTCAGCAGTGAACTGAGATGAGCTAAAGTGAACTGTCTGGAAAGACATATTAAGTCATACAACTATACAAACAAGCAGCTAATACTCTAATTTTTTATAAACTGAAGAATTTCTTAAAATATTGGTTCCATTATCCAAGCCTGGAGACATTTTTTAATTTCCAGTGTTCTCCAAAACAGATCTATATACCTGAATCTATATGGCGTACTTGCTGTAAGCTGGACTACTCTTTCCAACTCCAACAGGTGATCTTGTCTTTCTCTCCCCTACAAGTCAATGTAGAGTGATATCACAGAATCACAGAATTACAGAATCACAGAACCACAGTTAGGGGTTGGAAGGGACCTCGAAAAATCATCTAGTCCAATCCCTCTGCCAGAGCAGGATCACACAGAATAGGCCACACAGGAACACATCAAGACGAGTTTCGAATGTCTCCAGAGAAGGAGACTCCATAACCTCCCTGGGCAGCCTGTTCCTAGCTATTCTCCTTCTCATACACCCCAGAATGCCATTGGCTTTCTTGGCCACGAGGGCACATTGCTGGCTCATGGTCATCCTGCTGTCCACCAGAGCTCCAGGCCCCTTTCCCCTATGCTGCTCTCCAACACATCAGTCCCCAACCTATACGGGCACATGGGGTTGTACTTTCCCAGGCACCAAACTCTACACTTGCCTTTGTTGTATTTCATATCATCAGATGATTATGGCTACAGCACTTCTCCTCTTCTGCCAGCTAAGCAGCATTTAAGTATTCTAATATAATGGGAATTCCCTATTGATTTAGGGTATGTTTACCATTCAGAGAGTGGAGAGGTCCCTGAGGGCTCCTGCCCACACTCAACCTGCCTTTGTTTTCTCCCAGGAGAGGTACAGAAACCTCTGCTTTCCCTGGTCTCAACAGCACCAGGCTGAGACTGTACAGCAGCACACTCAAGCTACTACACCCTGCACAACCACAGCTTGTTCAGCCTCCTCATCCCCTTGGGAAACACTGCACGTAGAGATGTTTGGTAGCATGCACTAACTGGTTTGGGGTCTCATTAGGACTCCACAAAACAGGAGAGATACCATTTCTCTCAGCAAGGTCATGTGTTGCTTACATAGGTCTTTAGTATGTCCTATAATATAACAGAAATTCAATTGTAGCTGTATGCTAAAATATACTCTCAGTGTATTACAGGCCAGAGTATGTGTTCATGAAAACGTAAAACCAGACCTCCTTACACATTTTTAACCCTTGGTCTTCTGAAGCCTACTCCTACTGCATTCAAGTCTATGCGTGTTCAGTAGCTTTACTCATAATCAAGTACATTGTTTTCACAGGGATTTTCCTCTGCATAGCTGAAGGAAAGCTCACAGACTATTTTCCATGCATAGAAAGAATACAGCGACAGGTTTTGCACTGATAATATAAACACTATCCTTTTGTGAATTTAGCCTTGTATATTTTGATAGGCAGATAAATAAGGACTTTTGCTACAGTCTCTTATTCCCAGGTAGGTGGTATTTTCTGTAGTGCTATTACCACCTGTATAAATAGCAGCACTACTGCTGGTGTAATTTGGACTGCCGTGGATGCGTACACTCAAAGCACAATTGGATAGTTCTTGTTTTTCACCTATAAAATGTTATCTGTAGTCACCTGCCATTTGGTGAATAGATTCAGCAACCTTAGTGCTTCAGGACATCTCCCTAATTTGCTACAAATAAGCAACACTGCATAAAACCTGGCATCCCATGTGGAGCATCCCGTAATTGCTAGCAGAAGGGGGAATACTGCATATTCAGACACCAAGGTACTTCATCTGCAAATATCCACTAACAATTTTTATTATGCAAGCTTTTAGGCTGAAAGAGGTGCGCTCCTACAGCACTGTGTTTCTCTGACAAAATTAGGGATTAAAGTACCCTAGCAAATATATTGATCCGGAATAAAAATACAAAATAGTGCTTTAGCACTCTTTGGACTTCCACTAGGAAATTAAAAATTAGGTTTGGCTTGGTTTGGTGGGTGTCTTCTTACATAATCAATGGTCTATACTCTCATGTAAACATTTATAAGGAAAATCATTCCAGAATAACAATTGTTGTAGCCCATAAACTGAAGACTGTAAAGGGAAACGTGTTCTGAAAAGGAGTTGTGTGATGTTTCACAAAGGTCCACATAAACAAAGAGGTATGTCCTTGCCCCTCTGAACAAGCAACACAGCATACCTAATAAAAAATAAACAGTTATACAGTAACATCACAGTGGTATTTGGCCACATAATGTCATGAAGGACTGGAATTGTCGATTTTATATTTTCCCTTGACATGCGTTTAAAGGTAGCAAAATCCTTCTGTTATAAAAGCATTAAAACGAGCTAACTCATTAAAAGCAGCTAACTTTTAGTCCTACATTTAGAGTATACAATCTTATAATGTAAGGGGATGTATTTACATTACATGTCAACTCTCAACATCTCTCAACTTCCATTTCTCCCTCTTCTTTCAAATTTATTGATTTATCACTGCAGAATACGATAAATTTTTATGAGGTGTTGCCTTCCCTGATGGCTCTTTTCTTCACCAACTAAAGTCAAAGATTTGGAATGTAATTCCAGTGTGCTGCTGAAAAGGGTAATTTCCTTCTCAGGTCTAAATATTATTTTTTATTTGATTGAGTAAAATAATTTTCAATGTTACGAGCAGTCAATAAATTCCCCCCAAAGTGACATTTTAACTGACTATGTTCCTAAGGTCTTCATGTCACTGATATCAATACTAAAAATTAAAAAGCTTGATTGCCATCTCTTCATCATACTTACAAGTTTACTGAACTTATTAAAAATATATTAAAATTAATGAAGTGATTGAAGTGGTTTCACACAAGGAGAAAGACACTTGAAACATCATTTCTGCCTATGTGTTTACACCTACCTTGATTGAGAGTATTTATAATTCAGCATTTTCATTATGTAATAACAATTAATATTTTTTTTAAAAAATGCAAGTATTAAATTTACAATATTTTTTTTTTGTTAATTGCAAAGATAAATCTGGTGTAGATATATCAAAATATAATTTATCACAGGGCAAATACAAACAGGAGCTTTTTCATTACTTGTAGTGGATTGAATTACACCCTAAGACCTTGGCAGGTAGAAGTAACAAGGAAAAAAGAAAAGCCAAAACTTATTTTTTCTTCTTTTAGATAGCTCTAGGAATGTGACAAAACAATTGCATTACAATATCCTAAGCAGCTACTGTGACTCCTCTTTTTACATTGTTTACAAAAACTACAGTTGGAACACAAAATATTTCTTCTAAGTAACACATTTAATTTGATGTTGTCCTTATACAATCTGGAAATAGAAATTAATAAACAGATGAACCAAGGCAGAGAATTCCTTTTTCCCCCCACTGTCTAGTTACATTAGTCATTATCACACAATGTTATTTTCCAATGGAACTGATGTCTAAAGTAGTTGGAGAAATATTTGCAATATTTCCAAGGAAACAAGTTTCCACGAGTGATGTGTTTTAGCTGTCTTGTTCTCGTCTAAATATCTGTTCTTTTTCATAGGCAGCAAATCCTCTTTCTATGAGAAACAAGACATTCCTGTACCAATACCAAAATGCTTCAAATTGAATGATAAATACATTACTGCATGCAATTCTTTGTATACATATTTTAAAAGATTAAATCCCAGACATTTCTCCCTTATGCATCTAAATGAATCTCCACAATGTCCTGCTTCAAAAAGCAAAGCAATCAGAATGACCTGTGTCCCAAGGACTAGCTCAAGTTCATCGGTTAAACACACACAGATTGTACTTTAATTACTAAGTTTTTCTTCTCTGAATAAATACTTACCTATCCAATTGTTCAACATGTGAGACGAGGGTAGTGCTTAAATCCTGCACATACTGTATGAACTGCCCATAGGGAAGGGAAATCTTCTTGGCTTAGAGACCCTTGGGAGCAGGATCTCTCATGCACAGTGGAGTTCTCCATTGACTTACGTACCTCTTCATTAACTTATGTATTCCAATCAGATGAGCAGCTTTTGTTTCCCTTGATTTTAACCTGCCCATACTGTATGACTTGTATAGCTGTTTTCACTTGATCCCATTACTAGACTGGATTACCTCCAGCTACACAGGGGTATTCACAAGGTTTCAGGTTTTCCAGGAAAATTCCTAAGCAGATTGATAACACTGAATAGATGAAGACAAACTGTATGCTGATCTTATGCTTAGAGATCCTTCCTCTTACTTCAGAGAGTGTTCAAAGCCCCTGTTAAGGTTCAGCATGGTGTCTAAAGCACTCAGTAGCTGTTGTTCCCTAATCATTGTGCACTGGGAATTAATGACATTTATCTTTCATCACAAGCACTGGAGAATACCCAGCTAAGGAGTTTAGGCATCTCAGCCACAAGCCTACAACTGCACCAGAAAGCCTATCAAGCAAAGCCCGTGCATGTGAAGAATTAGCAATGTGAGTCTCAGGATGGATCCAGAAGGAATGCAGGTCAGAGCCAAAGGAAAATATAAACAAGGCTAGTGGAAAAGAGTCTGGCTGTGGGCACATATTTGTACAGAATGACATGCGAGTGACCTATACCAAATCAAGTCCATACCACATTGCAGCTCCTGTGTGAGGTTGCCCTTCATTTGTTTTGGCAGGACCTCATCCTAACCACAGCCATACTGTTGTTGGGAACGACACCTCACGGCACAATGCTACGGTATGTTCTATACACACTTGTACCTCACTGTGCTGTGTACCATTATGTGTTGTCATGCCATATTGCACGCAGCAAGGAGGAAGCTGACAATGGAATATTGCAGGAAAACATAATTCAAAGTGAGGTAAACATCTTAAAAGGGTAGAATAATTCTCTTTAAAGTCATGGCAAGAATCAAGGTACACATGGATGCAGTAACTCCTGAGAGTATTTGGAGAAGCTTTGCCCAATCCAATGAGAAGGTCAAGCAAGAATTTCAGGAGTAAAGAGGCAACTAGACAGGAAGGAGTGAGACACAAGACATGAGAGTCTGGCGTGCAGTAAAGTACATGGATTTTCCTTCAATATCACGTCCTGGGGTGATGCTTGGAAAAATGTTTGTTGACATTTCATTTTGACTACCTTTTATTTATATTCCACTTAGTCTAGAATAAATACCCTTAAAATGCCAGAGTACACAAAGCTGCCAGTAATTATTTGTATGGACCCAGGCATGGATTGGAATCATATAGAAGTGAATTGGAAAAGAATTTATCATCCGCAATCCCCTACAGCAACACCTAGCTTAACTAAAACATATATTACTCAAAAAACTCAGTTAACACATGTTTCTGTTTATAATCTCGTCCATCTTTACAATACAATATGAACTAGCTCAAAGTTATGTACCTTTTTAGCCACAAAAGTCAGCTCTTGCATACTGCTTTCAATTTCCTGACCAGTTTCTAAAAAATGATTGATGCATGCTGCTTGTTTATAACACAATTTTTACTAAAAGATTCTTTGCTATTTTTCTGCAAAGTGTACTGCTACTTGTATAACTGAACACAGAAATTTATGGAAAATTGTCCTTTGTTGTCAGTCATTATCATCCACTTATTTTAATGTACTCTCATGGCAAAACATCCTCCCTCTTGAGTTAAATATACAGAAAAGGTAATATTTATTAATATTTATTAAAGGTATTTGATTCAACACATAGATGATGCACCAGGATAAAGGAGAGAAATGCACTCAGTAGAAGCGACATCTCCCCAGGAAGTCTATTAATATCATTACTGCGTATTATAAACTAAGAATATTGTGTTAATAAACATTCAAGCTGATTCAAGGATCACAGC
>NW_009736249.1:9230-31425 GCF_000703405.1 Apaloderma vittatum | reverse complement strand
GAATAAGAGCGTCTTCTTTCGTCTTGGAGTTTTTGAGTTGTCACAGGTTAGACAATGAAAAATATGGTGAATGGAAGCAATTTATATAGCTTGCTTACATTGAAAACCTCACCAGGAGTACATGCTTAAATTCTGTGATAATGGAGTCAAGCACAGCATTTACTAAACCACTTTATCTAGGGATTTGGCCATCATCAGAAAATAAAGATATGTAGAGCAGCATTCAGAAGCACCATATTTGATAAAGAAGAAAACCAGACACAAAAAAAAGGAGAAAGAAAAGCAGATCAGAAGTAATTATTATCAGTGCTTTTAAAAGTCTGTAACAGAACTGACAAAGAAGGGTTTGATGTTTATTTTTTTTAAAAAAAAAAAAAGTAAAAAAATGTAGATGAGGAGATGATCTCTAAGGTCCCTTCCAGCCTATGCCATTCTATGATCTGATACAGGAAAGATGTTTGAGATAACCCAGTATCATATCCAGAAAAAACAATCCTAAAGAAGACTTCTCATCAAATCTGAAAATCAAGGGGAAAAAAAGGAAATAAAAGGGGGTTGAGTTGACAGCTAGGTATAGAAGATAAAATACCAGAAAATATTAACAGGAGCGTTAACTTGGGGACTAAATCTAAATGTTAACTAAGTTAAGTTAGGTGTCTAAGCTCCCATAGTCAGAGAAATGTATTCACCTTTAAATTTGACTTTACAACTCAGCAGATAAAAAAGTCTCTGTAATTAGATTGTGTATATTACTAGATTTGTATTGGGAATTTTCTGAAATTAGATTGTCTATATTACAAAGATCTGTATTAGGACTACAGACATGTAAGTGTACTTATTATTCAAACAACCTACATTTAGGAAATGAATTCCAGCTGGTAAGTTTCAGAAGGATTTTTGTAATATACTATAAGGTACATATGGGCCGGGAATAGCTATAGCCCAGAACACGGGTCCAGTGGAATAGTGAAACAAGACACGTTCAAACCAATCCAGCATGCAAAAAAACCCATTAAGTTAGTTTTATATAAAAAAGCATCAGGCATAACAGACTTGAATTTGCCTGTTTTTATGTATAGGTTTTGGTAGTCATCTGAGCCTCAGGAATAAACCACATTTTACCCTTCAAGTTGTGTTACCTATATTGACTAAGTAAAAATTTTATACTTTTAAGAGATTCTGAATATCATGAGCCAAGAACAATTTAGGCCCACAAATGTAAACGTTTGTGTTCTTTGACGAACACTTTTAAGATTCGATGCATCATTGTGAAAAGTTATAGCAAAAGATCTACCAGAAAATGATTTCATATGTTTGTGAGAAAATCCTCAGCTTGTTGAGTAGTAAAAGTAATATTCATAAATATGTTCTTAATGTTGTTATCAGCAAAACTGAGCAATGCTCAGATGTTTTTCCATCTGGACTGTGAGAAGTTTTCACTTACACACTGTAAAAGACAGGATAACTCAGTGCTTTAAAACTAGTTGAAGTGAGATTTGTGTGTGCTTAGAAAAGTGTGAAGGCTTTTATTTTATTTTATTTCATGCTTCATAAACAAAGCACATATTCTCATGGTTTCTTAATTCTCCTCTTTCATTGTTCTGGTTGTCATTTCAGCTACATGTAAGAAATGTCCAACCTAGAAATTAGATGGAAAATTTTGACATCTCCAAATATCAAATCATGTAAATGTTTTTCACTGAAGACTGAGATTCAGCCAGGAGTATTTGCACACAACAGGCATATTCAGATTACATTGAACAGACCGATAGTCATGGAGAGATGCATCTTCTTAGAAAAAAAAATCTTTTAAATCTTTTATTAACTTTGTGTAAAGTTTTTGACATCAGAGGTAACTCCCTGAGGGCATCATAAGTTTGTGACTATAAATATAAACATAAACTACTGCCTTCTCTCTCATTGCCCTCCAAAACTCCTTATCCCAAAGCATCCAGTACAAGGCAGAGCCAAAGGCTGCCTGTTGGGTCTTTCCGCTTACACTCTCTTACACTATTAAATTGCTCCCACATCACCTTTCTGTCCTTCCACACAGCTCAGCCCTTCAAGCTACCCCTGAGGTGTCCTTAGAGCAATCCAACAGGCACAGCTACAAGCAATAGGTCTGAGCGTAACCACACAAACGAAATCACCATCTATCTCTACACCTAGTCCAAATGGTTTACCGAGGAGAGCCCATTCTGAAGCAGCATCATATCACATCCCTCCGACCCACTCTCTGCAACACACCCCTCAGGCAGGTCTCAGCAGCTCAGGCATCCTCCACACCCTTCTTCAGAACAGACACTCCCACCCCAAAAAAAAGCTTCCCACACAAATGCGGTAGACCTTTTAGCAAATATGTTTGTATACCAGCACCATTTACTTATTTATTTATTTAGCCTCAGAGTCTTGCTTGCTTCTCTCCTGATTTTTTTAAATGACCCATCAGCTCTCTGTGGTCAGCATGTGCCTACGCCCTCACTCTGGTATGTGTACCTGAAAATATTTGAGTCTGATTAACATGCATCATCCACAATAAGGAAGTATACTTTATTTGCAAATATATATTCTTGTTTTTCAGGCTTCTAGTAGTGAAAAGGACAGCTCAAGATTAAATCTGGTATGTGTTTGGAAGGTGTAAGAGAGACTATCCCCTTGAACCACAAAGGAGCACAGGTGATTTGTGCCTTACGGCTCCACATAACATGTCAGCGTATCTTCAAACAGGGGAGCATGTGGTCTTCCCTGGTTAATGACAGAGTCTCAACCCTGGAATATCACAGAGCTGCTTGCTTCTTAGTGGAGCTGGAACAGCTTCCCACAGAGACTGAAGTGTGCTAATCCTCATGATGTTTCCTGTGCTAGCATGAAAACAATCTCACCAGGAGCCCCAGTGACATTTGACTTGTCCTGAAAGAACACACAGTGGTTAGTGCAGAATTGAGAACTGATGCAGACAAAGAGTTCATCGTTAAGTATCAGGTACCTGGGCATCGTGCTAGTAGCTGGCAATGCTGTTGCAAAGATGCATGCAGCCATATGCCTTCACTCTGTGGAAGCTGATATTCTGTGGGGCAAACAGAGTGCTGCTTGTGCTGGGAGGTATATTCCAGAGCTTCAGGTGATGAATAGTCTGCTAATGTGGCTGACAGTTTGTGCATTAGGATTTATGAGGCCACTGATGAGGCCTCCTTAAAAACTATAAAATTCCCAGATCCTCTGCAGTGTACAAGTGTGCATCACAACTTTGGGAATGGACAACCTGCCTCTGGGACCATTCGCACCTTCTGAACACACACACACAAAATACTCTGGATATTGTGGATGCCTATCAGGGCAAATCAGCTGGACTACACCTCACAGACCATCATAACAGATGTATTTATTTGTGAAATTCACACGACTACTATCTACATGAGATTGCCATGGCCAGCTTCCAGGAACTGATGAATGCTTATTCTTGAGCTATTGTAGAGGCCTGGAAATGAGAACTTGGCTAAAATAATTGCCTGTCAAAAATGAGTCACTTCCAGAAGCACAGCATCAGCGACGTGTTAGGAGGGAACAGGATTCATCAGAGTCCTGTTAGATTTGAGAACACTCAACACAGATTCCTTAAGGTGCAAGAAGGGGGCCAACAAGTATGTAGGTGAAGGTGATCTAGTTGATATACTTGGATTTCCAAGAGATTTCTTAAAAAATCTTTCATCAAAGACAAAGAAATTAAACATGTATAGAAGACTAAACTGCATAAAAAACTCAAAAGATAGAAGCAGTGGTCACTTATCAGGGTAGTCATTAATCATTCTGCATGGATTTGTGCTGGAACTTGTGCTGTTTAAGATATTCAAATTTTATCACCTTGAGAAGAGGATGAGCAGGGAGATAACAAAATTTGCAGATGATACACAGCTGTTCAAGGCACTAAGAACGAGAACAACCATGATGCATTTTTTTTACCTTAAGGGGCCAAGTGATTGGACAATATAATAGTAGATGAAATTCAATATAGATAAATGTAAAGTGATGCACATAGAGAAAACTAATCTTAACTTCACACAAAAAAATTGTGAGCTCTGTACTGACTGTTACCACCAACCAGGGAGCAAGATCTTCATGTTATGACATATAGGTCCATAAAAAACATTAGGTTAGTGTTCTATAGCAGTCAAAAGAGCAAAATAAATGTTAGGAATTATCAGTAAGAGAATAGAGAACAAAATAGAAAACATCACACTGCAGCATAAATCCATGTTTTGTGCATGCCTTGAATATCACGTTCAATTCTGCTCTGCTCATCTGTAAAAGGACACATAAGGTTCATAGAAGACTAACAAAGAAAATCAAAAGTAAGAAGAGCTTCAATAAGACGCATAACTGAGTGGGCTGTGACTCTTCATTCCATAAAAGAGGTGTCTTAGGGGCATATAGTAAAGGTCCACAAAATCCCTAGCAACATAAAGAAGGTAGGCAGGGACCAATTTGCCTCTTACAGTACAAGAACTAAGGACAAAAAAAAAGGAAAAGCTGGGTTCAAAACCAGCAAAAGGGCATGGTTCTTCATGTAAGTGGGTGGTACACTTGTGAACTCCTTGCTACTGTAGCTGTGAAAAAATATATAAGAGTTTAAAAAGAAATCAGGTAAGCACTGCATAGATAGGCAAACACCAGACAAATCCTACATAACACCACAACAAACTATAGACCTCAGAAAATAACCTGCAGTGATCTAAGCAGTGGCAGCTAGAAAATGAAGTATCCTATCCTGTGCATGGTGTGAACAATGTAGTCCCCCTTTTGTTCTTATGCTCTGCCCTTGGCTTTGACAGAGAACCACCCCTTGCTGCCTTCCCATCCTTTAATGAGTGTCCTGTTGTTGATTATGCTGCGCTATGTGAGAGAAGAAGGTGGTTCTAATGCACACCCAGCACATGTGCCTTGGGCTGCATCTGACACCATCCAGTGTACCGTTCCCTGACCTGGTCAAATGCTTGGCACTACAGCATGAGCAGTTGCATCTCTACTGTTTGGCCTTCTCTGGAAACAGCTTACTTTTCAAGTCCATCCTTTCTGCATATACAAGCGTCTGTCTGAATATTGGCTTAATGGTAAGTTAAAAATAGCACCACTAAAAAGTCATCATTTGCTCATGCCAGTGCTCTGACATCAGGTGGTTATGGCTTACTCTAAACAAAAGGGAGGACTGAAGTGCTTCAGGAATGCAATCACTGTATCTTTTTCTAGACTGCTTCTTCCGCTCTTTCTTTCAAGCCCTTTCCTAGTGGCTAGATCCTTACTGACATATGAATGAGGCATGAACTTGCTTCTGTGATCTTCACGTTCTCTTGATTGTTTTGGACACTTCACTTCTGTTTTCTGTATGCTAGATTTAACAGGTATTGGACTACAGTCAGAAAAGCATAGGCCTAATGTAGCGGATGGCAGCCCTGGATACATCTCTGCTAGAATTGGACATCATGTTATATCCTCAACATAGCTTTTCTTAGTAGAGATAAGATATATCTCTTCTCATTTTTAATGCATAAAATCTTGGCACTAAACTCAGAGAAAGTTTGGGGTATCATCTACATCTATTATCACTCCTGGAGGGTAATGAAACAATGCCTAAGGAACAGCACAGCAGGTGGGTGATTCAATTTTAACCTAAAGTGCAATGATCTAGCACCTTTCCCTGCAAGAGCAAGCAGAATGAATATATGTGGAAAATCTTGGTTAAGAATCTTCTGAAGGTGATGAAAATTTACTTCTCTCTTTGTTTGTGAGTTGAATAATATTACTTCCTTGCTAACCATTTTGAAGAAACAGCAATGTTGGATATAGAAATATAGGACAAGGGGAAATGGCCTTAAGTTGCACCAGGGGAGGTTCAGGTTGGATATTAGAAAGAATTTATTTACTGAGGGAGTTGTCAGCCATTGGAACAGGCTGCCCAGGGAGGTGGTTGAGTCGCCATCCCTGGAGATGTTTAAGAGAGGGGTAGATGTTGCGTTGAGGGACATGGTTTTAGTGGTGTTGATAGGGCTATGAAAAGCTTGGAGTCGATGATCTTGAAGGTCCCTTCCAGCCAAAAATGTTCTATGATTCTATATCCCGAGTATGTGCTCTTTAAAAGACTCCAGATATCAACATCAGATAAACACAGGAGACATTCTGCCCTGTCTCACTCACTTCAGGTATCCCAAAGATTTCTGAGTCTCATTATATATTAAAAGAGGTTTTCAACCAGCACAGTTCACTCGGCTTCAGTGTACAAATTCAGATCTATCTAATACATCAAATGATCTTAGTCCAGGAACTGTCCCATACAGGTTCTGGTCTCTGATTACTGACAGCAAGGTAAGAGAAGAAAACCCAGCAAACAAACGCATTTTACATAATACCCCAGTATTGCCCATCTAGTCTGCAATAACCATTCTCCCCACACCAGTAGAGTAAATCCAGACCCCCTTTTCAGCCACAAAACTTCAGCGTCTTCTGTTGAGGCTCTGACATAAGAGGCTGGCACCATTCTGTGCAGTATATGTGCAGCAGCTCATGTATCAGCATCCGTCTGACATACATCTAGTAGAACTCTTTAGATTTGGCAAGATTTACGTGGAGACTTTGGACCTTTTGTTTTCAGATTTAGTACATCAGATTTGTCACCAAGAATGAGAAACAGTTTTTACCTCCAGAATTTCAGTTCAGTGGCTACCAGTATCTAAATGAGTGGTTATTGCTTTATCAATGCCTAGTTGTTTACATTTGGGGGACCGTTTTCTTCTCACCCCATTTCAACCGCTCTTTGGGTACAGCTAATGCCTTAGAAAAGATGCCAAAAGGGAGTCCTTTCTCTGCCTGAACAAAAATCACTGCTTTTAAGCTTCTGTTCGATTTCTGTTTTGTCTGCATTTCAGAAGAAGGCCAGCACTTTAAACAGCAATTTGGAATCAGTGTTTCCTGCTGTATTTCTCTTTCAGGAAGTGCTGATGTATGTACATTTTGAAAGGACAATCCTCCTTTGTCTCTCACGCTGAACATTAAATATTGCCAGAATAGAAGAGCAGAGGGCCACTGGGAGGTGAGCAGAGGCTGCTAGATAGGCAGTCTGGAGAAAGTGTGATGAAATCATCTTCTCAGCTATACGGCCTGTCTGTTGACAACTAGAAAATGCTTCCGTCACAGAAGCTGCTTGTCATATTCCATCATATATCATGTATGCCCTTCTGGAAAGTAATAGCCTAGCAACATAATATTAAAGAGCCTTTTAAAAAGATAATGGTGCATCTCAGTCATTAAAAAATATTACCTTTTTCTATTCTGAACCTCTTTACTATTCAGTACAAATGTTTGACCACAACCTCGTATTTTACAAGTATGTTATGTACTTCCTCTTTTTTTCCCTCAGTCTATATGTACTGATATAACACATAAATACAGGAAAACAGGCACACATATACTTAAAACCACATATACAATCTCATAAAGAGTACAGTGTATTTTGTTACAGTATGACTTGGAAAAGGTTGTGAAGTTCTATGGATATGAAAGTCAATGCCAATAGAATCCTACCAGACACACACAGTAAAGCCAAAGATGCAGCAACCTCATAACAAGCTCATTCTGCCCGTCTCCAGTCCAGATCTCCCTCCCCAAAGTGAGCCTCAGTTCCTTGCCTCCTGAGTGACCAGAAGGCAGGCCTTGATTTGTCTTGATATTCACTTCATTAGTACTGATCTGTGATTCAGCCTCTCCCATTCTCAAAAGCAGCATTTCTCACTTCTTTGCCCCTTCCCTCACAAAGGTTTTATGGACATTATTTATGCTGGAAAGCCTCTGTTCCCTCTCCACCCCCCACAGAGCTCTCACCTCCTTCCTTGTTGGTCTCAGCAGGGAACAGACCTTCTCATACCCAGACCCTGTTTCTCTCTCTAGAGTAGGCTTCTCCATGGATGCACATGCCTTGTTACCTCCATGTTGAACGGATTCAGGCAAGGTCTTTGAGTGGGTGTCAGTGAATCTGAGAATGCTGCAGCTGCTGTTTGAAGCATCAGCTGGTAACTGTTTTCTCTCTGCAGGCATCAACCTCTGCTTTCAGCCTTGTTCACCCTGATGACTAAGGATCCAGTTCTGCACCCACTTGGTACCAGGAGATTTAGGCACCAGCTGGGTGTGAGCAGTATGGAGTATTTTCTCGCAGATGTAAAGCCCAGAATTTAACACTATTACTGCCTTTCTTGCGATGGTAGTCTGGCCTTTGAGATATCCTTTGAGGTAGGTATTAAATGAGAAGAGGTTTCACAGTATCTAATTTCAGGCATCTGATTCACTCTCCAGCCCTGCCTCCCCTCCTTCCTCTTTACCGCACTCAGGCAAAGCAGACCATACAAGGCCAGGAGTCCACATCGCAGGCAGCCGTACTCATGGCAACCCCAAGTGTGAACAGTCTCAAAATCAGCATTTCCCAGACATTCACCCTCATCAGGCTCAGCTGCAAATAAATACTCTATTTGTTTTAAAATGGGGAACTCAAACAACGCGTGAACAATCTGCCTGTGGTCCCCTCAATAAACAGCAGTCTGTAAGAGGCAGGTACCACAGTGCCCCACAGGCCCAGGGACAGTTCTTGCCTGCAATGAGCATCCTCTTTACCTCTGCGAGTTAGGCCTTCTTAAATACATTTTCCAGGCAGATTTTAGCTATTGGTGGGTACTTTGCCAAGATCTGCCATGCAAATTGCAAAGGCCATGAGGGCCCTGGCCTCATCATTCTTCCTCCTTGGGATATTGGTGTGTGGGCTCCAGACCAGGCTGGGGATTTTTCAGCCTCAGTCTGCCCTCCAGCAGAACTCCCGTGAGGAGACACGGAGGCCCTGGTGAGGCCTGACCCCAGCCTGGAGAAGCTGCTTTTGTCTGAGGGCCTCCCACCAGGCCTGGCCTGCACAGCTCTGCCCACACCGGGCGCCAGCCCCAGCTCCTGACTTGCATCCTGGCCCGGCCTCAGCCCAGCCCCAGCCCCAGGGAGGTGCGGAGGTGCCCGATGCCTGGGGCTGGCCCGGTGCCACCCCACCTGCCCTGCTCCTGGCTGGGGCGGTGGGATGGGCCCTGATGGACCCAAAATAGGAGCCTTCTGCAGCCCCCCGGGAGGTCTGACAGGCTTGTCCTCAACCAGGGAAGACTGTGGGTGCACATTACATTGCACACGTACATATGTGCCCCTGTGTACCTCCAAGAAAGTCACAGCCAAACACATGCAGCCCACACATGGGCTGTGGCAGTTCAAGCCCATAACAAAGAGCAGGGCAAGAGTGTGGTGCAGAAGCCAAGGGGCTCCTCCTCAGAGCAGAGGCCTGGCGGGCACAATGTCCATCACATGGGGGGCAACCAAACAAGAGACCACAGCTTTTGCATTCCACAGTCATGGTTTTTCCCTTCTGTTTGCTGCTCTGGTTTGATTCAGCATGTAAATAATGTAAACAGCAGGCACGTTATGATAGTGGTCACATCGTGCTGTGTCTTCTCTCAGAAGTGCTGTAAGAATTTTTTTTTTATCTAGCAGTTGTCAATGCTCATCTGAATGTTCAAGCAGACCCAAAAGAGAGCCCTGTCATAGTTTCATTAAGAATAAATAGGGAAATGACTAAGACTTCTGAAGGGCTGATGTAAAAAAACCTCACATACCCCCGTGTCTGTTTGCACCTCCTGATTAGAAAAAAAGTTTTACCAAAAGGATGTTTGATTTTCTCATTTAACACATACTATATGCGAAGAGGGCAGACCACTGACCCCCCTCCAAGTACAAATTTGGCACACAGCCACAATCCAAAAGGCCAGAACCCACAGGGTCTCCAGGTGCCAAGTGTTGAGACCTGAGACTGAGCTTCTCCTGACTTGTGCACACTCTATGTTTGTAAGGGCAGCGAAATGACATTGCAACTCACTCAATTTTCTTATATCCAGCTTTAATATAATTTAACAATCATAGGGAACAACACAGTGATTTATTATTACTTGCTGAAAAGCAAGAATAATTGGTTCTGAATTATTACAAAACTGCTGCAAAATATATTCTATGCAATCTATTTTATATATTTGTATTTATATACATACACACACACGCCTTAATGGCATCAGGTAATAAATCAAGAAAGAGGAGATCAGATATCCTCTTACACAACTGAATTAAAGAATCCTCAGAACACTTTTCAGGCTTATTTATTTTATGTTACTGACTCACTGATAACTATTGTTATAATTCAGAGACCAAATCCTCTCCACACCAGGTGAGGCAACCATTGAGCTGACTTAGCCATTCCTTCTCCATTCTTCATTTCTATAGCTAAAATACACACGTTCCTCAACACTTCAGTTGGTTCTTAGTGGCAGCATATATTAAGCACAAATATTTATTCGATTCCCCTTCTGTAAAGCTTCTTGAACCTTCACATCTTCAGGATGACCACATGCTGTTCAGAACTGATCCCTAAATCAGAAGCATCCTTCTTTCTCCTCTGCTCTAACACTCTTGATGTTAATTTTCAGGGACTGTCTTCACACATTTTGGTCTTGAAGGAGCTGTATTTTGCACAGTTCTGTGTTGCTTCCAGCTTATACCAAATGATGCTATTATAAAATTTATTGGGTTTTTTATTTGACTTAGACAGACTATCAAATGTTAACAAGTAAGGATAAAACACAGAACATTATCTTAGAAAGCAAATGCTGATAAAGGAGAGGAAGAGGGAAGAAGAGCCATATAGAGACTCACTCTTCCTGGAGGATGAGGCAGAGAAAATCATCTTTCTGTTTCTCTTCATCTGGTGCAGTAATTTAGGTTTCTCTGTGACAGAGTCATATAAAAATCTAAGTCTGCACTGCCTCAGCTCCAAGCAGCGTTTAACTCATTAAAAATCTATCTTTCTCCCAAGTAGCTTATGACAAATAAAGGTACCAAACTATTTCTAATCCAAATGCTTTTGAACTCAAAAAAACCATAGACCGGCACAAGGTCAGGACAGGCAAATCCTACATATACTAACATTTTGTTTCCTCAGCCAATTTTCTTGAAGAAATATGTGCTTTAATGTTTCATTATACAGACAAGAGCTCATTAAACATATCCTTCCAAGGCTCTTAAATGAAACTAAGGACTGCTAAAGAAAGAAGCACTCATATAGTGGGGGACTTCATGTTACCTTACTCTGCCATCCCAGCCATACTCACTTATTCACTTCCCTAAGACTTCTAATCATATTATTTCTCATATTATTGTATGCTGTTTTCAACAAGATGTCTTTAAATATTTAAATAGTGCATAGTAAATGACTGACCATAAGCTCTGTCTCTAAGTTGCTAACACAATGATGTCAGATAATACTCAATTCTCTTCTAGATACTGTTCTTCATGAAACTGTGCACTATTCAACGACATCCAGGCTATAGCAACTCTTACAAGCAATCTACTTAACTGAAAGTATTTATTGGTCATATTGCATCCCATTCCATATGCTTCGTCAAAAAAAGGTGAAGAAATATCAAGAGTTTCCCAATGCACTGGCAGATAAGCTTTGAAACCAGATTCTGCCCCTTTTTCTGTAGTTAACTAAGGTGCAGAAAATATTTCAAAACTCCCTACTTCCTTGCAGAGGAATTAAGTTGGATGGATAACCAGACACTGTCAAAACACATCCATTGGTGGATTTTAGTGTGTGTAGTGGAACCATAATTTCTAAAGAACAGCTAGCCAGAGTCTACTGTTCTCCACACCGTGCCCTGGTAATATGTGCCTACCCATGACATAAAAGGATGTAACTACTGCAGCAGAGCTTTCAACAGTGAGTAGCACAGCATGTCAGTGCTCCTAATGCACAATATTACCAGACTCCCAAAAAATTCAGAAGCAAAGCCACAGTTAATTCAGGGAATGGACCTTAATTTCCAGTTGCTTTCTAATCTACTAGAAGATTAGTCTCCTGTGTTCATTTGCACATAACCTTGAGAAATAATAATACTTCGCACTGTTGTAGATCTTTCCACCTCAGGAGCTCAGAAGACTTTTTCAAATGCAAATATGCTGCATATTACACAACTCCTGTGGTTCTGAGAAGTCTAGGTATCCCTTAGCAAGCAGGCATCAGGCAAACCATACAACTTCCTCAAGACTACACAATGAGCTTAGATAGACCTATGCCTCAGTCACAAGCTAATTTTTCTTCTTTTCTTAGATAGCTTAAGAATTAATTCTGACAAATCTGGGTAAGAGTAATGGCTCAAATATTATGCTTTTATTAAAAAGATCTTTCAGTAAAGAAAAAAGTGCCCATTTCTGAGGCATCTAAAATTAAATAATGACTATTCATGTTCTTTCCCTGTCCTTTTCAGAAGCAAAATAGAAAAATGAAAAAAAGGGAAGAGAAAAAGGGAGTTTACAACACACATCATAAAACCCAAAATCTAAAGAAGTCATCCATTTCTCACCACAGTTGTTAAAACATGTAATGTACATTGACACTTTTAGATATTTAATAAGAATTTTGGGGCAGTATTTGACCAACTCATTTGCTCAGTAGTACATGATTCTAATTCTGTGCCAGTTTTACATGTCTTTGTAGAATCATACCCTTATACATCAAACAAAGCTGAAAGGTTCATGATTATTAAGTTGATATCTAAAGCCTTTATTGCATGTTGCATTTATATTGGAAAGGTTAAATTGATTATATATTCTGAACTTCTTTGCAATTTTCCTTTTATTTTTTTTTCCCAGAAGGCAAATATTTGACATTAGTAAAAGAGGGAAAACAAAAATCAAAAGGTAAAATTCTTGCTGTTGCTGTGACACTTTTTAAAAGGCTTTCTCATCCCCGCATGATGGAAAGCACACAGCATGTGCAGAAGCTAAAGAGGGAGAACTTCTTAGCAGGTATTTTGAGGACAGCTGAGAAATGTTGTGCAAATAATTCTGGTTAAGCTATTTGTGTTCCAGGCTCACGAAGAAAAATAAAAAAGAAGAGCAGTTTCCCAAGTCTGTTTTATTCTTCTTTCAAAAGAGAGAATAAGAAGACTGACTTTATCTGTTTTGATTCGCATGGTGTCTGTCACTGAAGGAGGTGGACCCTGCAGAAGAGGAACAAAATAAAGAGAAACACTCTTGCTGAAGAGGCAGATGAAAAGACAAAAACTCGTCTGATTCATTTATTTATTTAGAGCTATGAAAACTTTCAGAAGCACCTCTGCTCTGAATCCCATCTCATGAACTAAAATAGCCAGTACTATGTAATATAGAAAGGACAGCTCATCACAATTCAGCACATAAATATTCAACAGTTATCATGAGGAAAAATAAGCTGAAGGCTGTTCTTCTCTCAACCCTCTTCCCTAAGAGCCTGGTGAAAAGACAAATTTTGAAGGTTAAAAAGACAGAGTGAAAAAAAAAATCTCAAGAAAACGGTGGTTACGCTACCAAAATCGAGGATACCATATAGAGTGAAGCCTTCAGAAGGCCTTTCTCAGCATGGCACTTATGCATATGATTAGTGGTGAATGAAATAAAGATTATATGGAGTATTCAGAGTCGTTTGTGTGTCTAAGTGCCTAAAGTGTTGCTCCTGACTGCATGCTTGGTCACAGGGAGGAACCTGAATTTAAGGCGTGCTGCTCTTCTCTTGGTCAGCTCCCAGTGCAAGGAAACATAATTTTTTATCCTGTTTGTTTTACAAAGTTTCTTCAATATAGTAAAAGGTGCCTAGAAAGTTTAAATACCAAGAATTTCCAACTCTGGAAGCAAAAGCAGTTACCTTCTGTACCCAAGTCAGCACTGCTGAGAAAGAACAATTTATAACTGTGTTGGTTCTTTCTGCAATCAATTTCAGTGATAATTCTTACTAAGTAAAATGTGAGTTATTCTAGTTTACCAACATAAATGTGATGACCACCAGTTATGATGACATCTGATGATGATTTTTCTCTACAAATGCTTGCTGCTAGTGGGCAAATGGGAGAAATACACATTGGAAGGTAGTACCAGGTCAAACAGGTATCTTATTGAGTAGCCCATCTCTGAGATCAGCTAATCTTAGATGCTTCCAAGGACCAGTTATAACTTTAATAATGTGAAATGTATAGAAAAAAATAATTTCATTCCAGACTATATTTCCAAGTTTGGCCTGGATTCCAAGGTGCGACAATTATGTTTCTATTGCAATGTAACTATAGCTGTTTCCATTCATTGGTCATACCTACACCTCAACCTTTTGGAAATCCTGCTAAATAACAGGAACAAATAATATCCAGTTCATTGTTGCTCAGCATTATTAGTTCTGGCAGTTTCTAGGCAGTATCTATGACCTTTGGTGGAGGTGTACACTGATCATGCTTCCCTTCATTGCTCTGAGCAGTTGTGGCCTGGCTGTCTCACTAAGCACAACAAAGATTTGGAGATCAGCACAGTTGATTTTTGCTTTTGCCCATATAGTTCTTGGTTCCAGTACACAGTTAGTGGGCCTCTCACTCCACTGAAGTCTAAACCAGTATTTCATGTTGTTTTTCTAGAGGTCATGAAAAGGCATGGGTTTTTTTCTCCACAGCAGGTAATCCAAACAGGTCAGGACAATAGCATCAAGGCACTTTGTACCTACTTCAACAAGATCAGTTACCTTCCACTGATTTTGTAATGCATATTGACAAATCTCAGTGGAGAGATACTCGTTTTAGAGTTAGCACAAGCCAGAAGAATACTATGCTCGGTAGTATTTCTCTACTGGTAAAGGAAGCAGAGTCTGAGCCATGTGAGTGTTACCCTCATGGAGGGAAGGCATGGGTATTAACATTCCTTCATGGTTTATTCTTGAAGATAAGGATTAGCTTTTTACTAACTTTAATGCTATATTTACTTTAATACATATTTACTTTACTACATCTAGGGCTTAATGCAGAAGTTCCTGAAGGAGTGTAATAAAGCTGTGCTTTCAAGGCCTGTGCCACTGCAAAAACATCACCTTCTCAAATTTCATCTAATACAAATTTACCTGTCTAATAAAACTTACCTGCTTAGTTTCTGCCAGAAGAAAACTCCAATAAATTCTGTGCTACCTCTGGCTGGCATAATCCTAATGGTGTATTCGTCCCAGTCTCCTTAAGACAGAATTCCCTCCATTTAATTTCACTGGCACTCAGATATCTGTAGAAATTGTTTCATCAATCCACTTTTATCTCTCATGCTATTTAAGAAAATAAAGTAGGTAAATGATCAGATAAATTTGAGTAAAAAATGAGAAATACAATCTTCTTCTCCCCTCTTTCCTTTTCAGTGTCATTTTGGAACTGACTGTTACCAATCCTTGAAAGAATGCCAAAATCCAATATTGTGCTGATGAGAATATGAATAGTGTATAAAGAGACACTTCAAACAGCATATAAGATCTGAGGCACAAAATGTCTAACAAGGCTAAACCAAAGGCTTTGTAAAAGTTAAAGCGGAACAAATTGGTCAAGTACTCTTAAGACTGTCCCATCCCCTTCAACTACAGATGTCAATAACTGACAGGTAAAGACTTCTTTGTTAGAAAATTGGCATGATCCCAGTAAATCAGAGGATGACACTAAAGACTGTGAAATTAGACACAAAAACCCTATCCTTTAATAAAGATCACACATTGATGGGTAAAACTCCCAGGTAAAGGCAGTTATTGTCTCCAAAGATTTCTTTTCTTTTTTTTTAAAAAATATGAAATACTAGAATCTTCACTCAACACAGATCTTCACTCAACACTGTAGAAGCAACAGGGATACTGCCTTCTCTTTACCTCCATACTCCCTTTCACAGATAAACAGGAATAAATGCTACATAGTCAGAGTTATGGATGAACAGATGAATATTTTAGGTGAAGTCTTTCAATATTATATGTTTTTAATCTGTTCAGCCATGCACATACAAATGGGTAGGGGAGCATCTAGGTTTAAAATTCAAGATCTAGTTTAGAGAAATAATAAAGATATCTCTGAAAGTACTTGTAATTTATTTTTAAGTAGAGGGTGGAAATGCTCCAAATACAAAACTTTTTCTTATTGATGTGCTTCAAAAAAATTATAGACTATGTAGTTCATAAAATACATCAGTAACATTCTCAGCTTGCACTTTGGACTAAATATGCCAGGATTAAAGCTTTCCATCAGACTTCCCAAGAGAAAATTGTACACTGCTCCCTGTAAATTAGAGCCCCGGCGCAAGAGAAACACTCAGAGAGGATCATGGGGACTGTGAATATGAACTTGAGCCTGCCATCTCCAGAGCTCACTCACTTCCAAAGGTGTGAATGAGAATATGCAGAACAGGAGAGAGATTAAGGGGAAAAAAAAAAAAGAAAAAAAAAAGTAGGAGACTCCAGAATCTCCATAATGCACCTATTGTAAAGCACAGATGTTTGTTCCACATACCCTCACTTCGTATGTACATACACGCATACATGTGCTGATCAGCACAGGCGAGTTGATCTAATAACCGGCCGAACTCATTGCTACATAGTCCAATAGCAACTTCCTAGACAGATAAAGGGAAAAACAAGGAAAAATGTTCTTAATCGGAATATTTGCAGCACATTATTTCCTGGGGCTGTCCTTGCTATGGCACACCATATTGCAGCATCTCCGTCTGAAGGCTATGCCCAAAGGCCGCATGTGGCCCTATGAAAATAAACACAAGTAATATTATAAATATTGTGGCCCTTCGCAACATATCACACAGAGGAAACAGACAAGTAAAATTTAGCAACGTGAAAATGTGAGTTGCAGAACATATTCTGATGATGGAGGAAGGCAACAAATTAGGAACCTACGTAGTAATAACCAAGCAAGATTGAACATCCTCAGACGATTGTATCATCACATTCACAGAGCTGTCATCAAGGGTCAGGAGCTGTTTCCTTTATAAACAATGTCACTCACTATTTCACCATTCAGCTGTTTCCAGTCATTGTAGGCTGAAACTTGGCATTCGCATAATCAGCTCAAATGCAAATCTGTCTCTAAAAATTACTTAAATGGGTTAGGCCAAATTTAGCACTGAAGAAGTAAAAATAATACTTTAGGTACACTTACATATTGACTGACAATAGTAATACCATTGCTAACCAAAAAAAAAGATACAAAGGTTTTAAAATATAGCAGCCAAAAATTGCAGAAGACATAAAAAACCTTCCCCATCTCAATGCATATTAATACCAAAAAAAAAGGCAAAAAAAGTGCACAAGTTTGCTCCTTCCCCCACATAATAAAAATAAGTCTAGCAATTACACCAGAATCGATGTCAAACTCTGCCATTTTCCTCATGTGAAGCAATGGCCAAACCCCATGGGATTATGGCATAACTGAAGCCGCAAGGGACCTCTGAAGGACACATGGTTCAGCCTCACTTGAAGCAGGGCCCACACTAAAAGCAGGCAAAGAGATCTGCTCAAGAGAGTGTGTTACTTACAAATTCAGGTATTATTCAGTGTGACAAAATTTAGCCTAAAGCAATAGAACAAGCAAAGACCAGTCTTTGAGCATTCTTGGTTTTGACAGTGAAGAGGTCCATTCAGGCAAAATAGTTTTCTGGTACCCGTATTCTTACAGTAACTTTACTGCTCGTTTCCAAAACATCCAAGCTTTGGGTCTAAGCCTTCTCTCATTTACACCAAGGTAAATTTATATTTGATATAGTGCAGCTGTGACTGCAACTAAAGTATGTGAGAGCTGAATCAAATACAATTGTTACCTTTCCCTTTCAGCTGACTCTCAGTTAGGTCCTTATTCTCTAAATTACTGTAAACTACAGCATTCCTCTATGTGCTTCTGAAAGGCATATATGCAAGATGACAAAAGAAAGCTATTGTTAAGGTTTCTTCTAAGACGCTCACCTCTCTTCCACCCTTGTTTTCAACTCCTTGTTGGCTGAAAACAAGTGCCTGAACATGTTTACCAAATTAGAAATAGCATCTGATTCAGAGCTTCAAAGAGACCTTAATGATGGAACAATTATTTATAGTAAATTGAACTTCACATCTTTAAAGAGCTGTTCTTTTAAATGCAAGTGCCCACTTCCATGGATCTTCCTTGCCACATTTTTAAGCACTGTGTAACAACATAGGTAGAAAAAAATAGGTGAGTTTTTTCATTAGTACAGTTAAGTATTGAAAGCAGAGAGCTCATAACTCTGGATTCCCAGTGCTCTTTTCCACATGAAAGAAGGAAAAAAAAATAGCATTATTGTCAAAAAATGTAAGTGGAAACCACTAACATGTATGAGCAGACTCCATGCATCTTTGAATATGAAGATTTGTTTCTCCAGGGTTACAGAGCCTGTGACAAATGACCACCATGATTAATTGCTCATTTTCAGCCAAGCACAAAATTTGAGTCATAATTAATTATAAAGGAATAGTCCCGTAGAATACTTATTCAGCCGCGAAAAGACGAAGTTTGTCACCACTTGAGACAACAGACGAACAGAATAATATAAATTGATGGAAAGGCAAATAGATTTTCAGATTGGCATATCGTCCTTTCACCAGTATCACCCACATACATCAATTGGTGTCATATTGGATATATTGCTAGCAGGCTCATTGTTGCCCATGTTTATTAGTTTCCACAAGTAAGATTCTGTCTTACTAGAATACCAGTGTCAATAAGAGTTGTTAGGATTTAAAAAGTCTTGCCTTGAGTGTCAACCTTTTACTCAAGATCTGACCTTGAATGTTTATGCCACGCATTGCTTTTCAAAAACTAGATGATATTTATTACAGACAGTATCTATTACAGGCTACCTAATTTTGACTTACCCATGCTTTGAGAAATGGATGCAGGAAATGTTTGAAATAATATCATGTATTAATTTCCCTGTTATGTTTAGACTGTGTCTATTCAAGCAAACAGTCACAGTAAAGCAAAAGTCAGAAGGATAATTTCAGAACTGGGGTAGTAATTACCTTCCAGTCACCTTCTGAAGATGAATGAGTTTTGTAAAGTTCTACTGATACAAACAAACCACAGAAAATATATACGGTAAATACCAAGCTCCTAACTGTAGATGGTTCAAATTCAACAACAAAATCTCACATTATTGCAGCATTTTCAGGAGGGTACTACATTTGCTTAAAGGCCCCACATCACTTCTGAAGTTTTCCTTTCCTCATAAAAAAAAGTCCTCTGTCTGAATAAAGAAAACAGACCCTTCTCTGACCCCAAGCTATTACACTGGAAAGCATGAAACAGATACTCGAAAGAAGGAAACTAGTACTTATTTCCAGACCATTTTCCAGCTGACATTAATCCTAAGGTTTTGTTGTAGGCTTGCATTCATTTCAAGGTCACATTCTCAACATTTATTCAGACTGTAGCCCTTGGCTTTGGTCATTCATTTTCTGCTTCTCTGTGGCACCTTCTATTTTTTACACACAAGCAAATACACAAAAACCCACCGAACAATACCCAGAAAAATCCCTTTGATTTAAATGGTTGTGAGTGCTTTTGTTTACATTGGATGCTGCAAACAACTATTTTGGCTAATGGATTCAAAAGAAGCTTGACTCATGTTTGTCAGCAATATATGGAGCAGTTACGTTCTCTTCAACAGCAGCTAGATAAACTGGTAAGTGCAGATACAAATTATGCTTTAAAAATATGAGCATTTGCCCAATGGAAACTAGCTGCTTTTCTAACGGATCACTTTAATCCATTTCTAAATCTCAGTCTTTCTGTCTGTCTAGTGGTAGGCAACAGGCCTGTTGAGCATTTTGTAAACCCATGCCTTAAGGAAGCATTGGGGGTTGGACTAGATGATCTTTAAGGACTCTTCCCACCTAAACCATTCTATGATTCTTTGAAGCCAAAGAATACGACGACAAAATGCACAGTGTTATTAAATCTTGATTAACCACTTAGAGAAAAGTATTGCAAAAATACTCTGCTTTTCAATACAGTGCTTTAACAGAGCATTTTGATACTTCTCAAGAAAAGATAAAACAAAATTTTCCTTTACCTCTAGCTTTTCCTAGTTGGTTCACTAGAAAAACAGCCTTTACAGCAACTTGCTATTGGCTTTGTATCTCTCGTTTTGGTGTTTGTTTTTTGTTTTGTAGTTTGTGTGGTTGAGAAATTGCTGCAAATTAGGTTGCAAGCCCAGTCAGGCTTCTGCTTCACGTCTGCAGTTCTTCTCATGTCAAACACATACAAAATGTTGGACATTTGTCTCTAAGTGAGAGCTAACAGCAACAGCTCTAGATAAGTGTGAGATTGGAATTAGAAACTGCCAGTTTCATGATATCTTCATTATATCTATATATGAAATTCTTCATGTCTGATGCTCTGAAACAAGTAGGTTGGCTGCAGAAGAACAAGTTAGAAATTGGTCACTTTCGATGACACAAACCATCTGTAACTTCACTGGAAACAGAGCAGCACTGCTCATGTGAACACGCACTTTACCTCCACTCTACAGCGGCAGAAGGTTCAAGATGACGGTAGCATACCAGATCATGCGATACTGTGGGTCTCATAATGTCTTGGGTTACCCTGGGCTTTCTGCAGATGGATGTGGCCTGCCAGTGTCAGGGCGCAGGAAGGCTTTATGTAATTCACAGGGCTGGTTAGATAGGAGCCATAAATTTCAGCTGGCTCTTCTAGAAATTTGTCCTCAAAACGTCCACTCCTTCAGGTGATTATAGCTCACAGAGAGGTTGATTTCACTATTATTCATTAATATGGCAGTAGTCTAGTCAGAATAACCTCAATTCAGTTTGTTTCACATTTAAATTTTGTTCATCCCAGGTGTGAGTTTAGAGTGTTGTATACATTGACATAAAATATTTTAACCTGTCACCTAGGTAAAATAAATTACGAAAGTTGGTGCTAGAAGAAGCATACAGATTTTGAGATTCACTTGTCTTAAAACGCAAAGGCCACCTTCCGTTACATCAATTTCATCATTCATTGAGACCAGTATTACTGAAGATTTACACAGGTCTGACTAGGAACAAAATCCATTCCCTGATTTTTCACATCAATTAGTGAAAAGTTGATAGAGGAAATTTCTTCTGTATTCCACGGGTTCCTGTATCACCTTTCTGTAAATGCCAAGCATTCCATTTATTTTATCACTAACTATAAAATATCTGTACAAAGCTCTGGAGGATAGAAATCCATCACAGCATCTTGTCACCACAGAGTTTAATACTCTCTGATGTGTTTTCTTTGCTCAGATAATATTTTTCCATCCCTTTTCTCTCAAATAACACACAGGTAAGACATTTTGTAGAATCATAGATACATTTATCTTTACTTTCACTGCTAAAGAATCCAAATCAGCTTAATTTGCTTGCAACATAACTACATTTAATGGACTAGTACATTAGCATTTCCATCACAAAGTCTATCCTATCCACTCAGCCTTGCTCCATTATTCTAAGTTTCAGTTAAATGAGGACTCAACTTAGACTTCAAATTAGAGTTTATATTCTAATTTCATGGTCCCTTTCATGACCCTTTAGTCTCCTGAGACAATTCTTCTGTATTTTTGCCTTAGTCACCCATAGGCCTATGTGCAAGATCGGGTGAGGCCGGTCCAGATCAGCGGCACGATCATTTTGAGGATGGGAGAGGGATAGTTATTCAGTAAATGCAATAAATTCTCTAAAAATCAAAACTATTAGGCAATAATTGTTCAAAAAAAATTGCATGTAACATGTTTAGGCAAGCATGTCCACGTGACTATTTTAAAATGAATTTTTATTGCAAAATTTAAGTCAACATTAGTATTTTACCACAAAAAAATTTATTCAGCTTGTTTAGGACATTTGTTAGTTCACTTATTTTCAGATTGTTGATTCATTACCTTTTTAATATTTGGAAGTGGAGAGAAAACAAGCCAGCACAGTTTTACTCTGAGGTTTCTTCATGCTGCTATGAGAGACACAATACTGAACTTAGAGAACTAGTTTTCTACTTGATCTCATATGGCGTGTCTAATATTCTTAGTAAGACTTTTCCTACAATTAATAATGAGAAACTCTTTTAAAAACTGAAAATGGAAGAAAACCAGCTTCTCCACTATGTTATATTTGAGACAGAGAGGCATCACCCATAAAAGGATCAGAAAGGGAGTCAAGAGTTTTACATCTATATCCAGAATGAGGAAGAGCATGGCTTCTTGGTGCAAGCCA